>NW_027591171.1:0-97500 GCF_964213995.1 Mustelus asterias | reverse complement strand
TGGGTGTGTTTGATGGGGACAGTGTAGAGAGAGCTTTACTCTGTATCTAACCCTGTGCTGTACCTGTCCTGGGAGTGTTTGATGGGGACAGTGTAGAGGGAGCTTTACTCTGTACCTAACCCCGTGCTGTATCTGTCCTGGGTGTTTTGGATGGGAACAGTGTAGAGAGACTGAGAGAGAGTGTGTGTGCGAGAGAGAGAGTGTGAGAAAGTGTGTGTGTGCGTGAGAGAGAGAGTGTGTGAGAGAGAGTGTGTGAGAGAGAGTGTGTGAGAGAGAGTGTGTGTGAGAGAGTGTGTGTGAGAGAATGTGTGTGAGAGTGCGGGGGTGAAGACTCTTTATTTTGCATCTAATCCCGTGTTTCAGTTACTGATAGACTGTAGAGGAAGATCAGGTCACACACACGCTCTCCTTACACACTCTCAGACACACACACACACACACACATGCTCTCTCTGTCTCTCACACACACTTTCCCTCTCAGACACATTCTCTCACACACACTTTCACGCTCACACACTCTCACCCACGCATTCTCTCTCACTGTCACACTCTCACACACATACACTCACTCTCTCACACACACATACACTCACTCTCTCACACACATACACTCTCTCTCTCACACACATACACTCTCTCTCTCACACATCCACTCTCTCAAACATATACTCTCTCTCACACACACACACTCTCTCTCACACGCACACTCTCTCTCACACACACACTCTCACTCTCGCACACACTGTCTCTCACACACACTCTCTCTCGCACACGCACACTCTCTCTCAGACACACACTCTCACTCTCGCACACACTGTCTCTCACACACACTCTCTCTCTCTCTGTCACGCACACACTCTCTCTCACGCACACACTCTCTCTCACGCACACACTCTCTCTCACGCACACACTCTCTCTCTCACGCACACGCTCTCTCGCACACACTCTCTCTCTCACACGCACACACTCTCTCGCACACACTCTCTCACACACGCTCTCTCATACACACACTCTCTCTCATACACACACTTTCGCACACACTCTCTCGCACACAATCTCTCTCACACACACACACACTCTCTCTCGCACACACTCTCTCTCGCACACACTCTCTCTCGCACACACGCTCTCTCGCACACACTCTCTCTCGCACACACTCACTCTCGCACACACTCACTCTCGCACACACTCTCACTCTCGCACTCTCTCTCTCGCACACTCACACTCTCTCACACACACACTCTCTCTCTCACACACTCACACTCTCTCGCACACACTCTCTCACACAATCTCTCTCTCACACACACACACACACTCTCTCTCTCTCGCACACACATTATCTCACACACACACACACACACACACAATGATGGTGCAAAATGTCGAGGAAGATTTGAGCTGTATCGAACCCCGTGCTGTACCTGTCCTGGGAGTGTTTGATGGGGACAGTGTCGAGGGAGCTTCACTCTGTATCGAACCCCGTGCTGTACCTGTCCTGGGAGTGTTTGATGGGGACAGTGTCGAGGGAGCTTCACTCTGTATCTAACCCCGTGCTGTACCTGTCCTGGGAGTGTTTGATGGGGACAGTGTCGAGGGAGCTTCACTCTGTATCTAACCCCGTGCTGTACCTGTCCTGGGAGTGTTTGATGGGGACAGTGTCGAGGGAGCTTCACTCTGTATCTAACCCCGTGCTGTATCTGTCCTGGGAGTGTTTGATGGGGACAGTGTAGAGGGAGCTTCACTCTGGATCTAAACCCGTGCTGTCCCTGTCCTGCGAGTGTTTAATGGGGACAGTGTCGAGGGAGCTTTACTCTGTACCTAACCCCGTGCTGTACCTGTCCTGGGAGTGTTTGATGGGGACAGTGTCGAGGGAGCTTCACTCTGTATCTAACCCCGTGCTGTATCTGTCCTGGGAGTGTTTGATGGGGACAGTGTAGAGGGAGCTTCACTCTGGATCTAAACCCGTGCTGTCCCTGTCCTGCGAGTGTTTGATGGGGATAGTGTAGAGGGAGCTTTACTCTGTATCTAACCCCGTGCTGTACCTGTCCTGCGAGTGTTTGATGGGGATAGTGCAGAGGGAGCTTTACTCTGTATCTAACCCTGTGCTGTACCTGTCCTGGGAGTGTTTGATGGGGACAGTGTAGAGGGAGCTTCACTCTGGATCTAAACCCGTGCTGTCCCTGTCCTGCGAGTGTTTAATGGGGACAGTGTCGAGGGAGCTTTACTCTGTACCTAACCCTGTGCTGTATCTGTCCTGGAAGTGTTTGATGGGGACAGGAATTACAGCACAGGAACAGTCCCTTCGGCCCTCCATGCCTGCACCAACCATGCTGCCCGACTGAACAAAAACCCCTACCCTTCCGGGGACCGTATCCCTCTATTCCCATCCTATTTATGTATTTGTCCAGACGTTCCGTAAAACTCACTATCGTATCTGCTTCCACTCCCTCCCCCGGCAGCGAGTTCCAGGCACCCACCACCCTCTGTGTAAGAAACCTGCCTCGTACATCTCCTTTAAACCTTGTCCCTCGCACCTTAAACCTGTGCCTCTAGTAATGGACTCTTCCACCCTGGGAAAAAGCTCCTGACTATCCACTCTGTCCATGCCCCTCATAATCTTGCTGACTTCTATCAGGTCTCCCCTCAACCTCCATCACTCCAGTGAGAACAAACCGAGTTTCTCCTACCTCTCCTCAGAGCTAATGCCCTCCATACCAGGCAACATCCTGGTAAATCTTTTCTGAACCCTCTCCAAATTCTCCACATCTTTCTGGTCGTGTGTCGATCAGAATTGAACACTATATTCCAAGTGCGGCCTAACTAAGGTTCTGTAAAGCTGCTGTATCCATGCCCTCATTATTTTAGAGACCTCTAGAAGAACACCACTAAGCCAACTCAAGGGAAAAAAAGTCCCAGAGTATCCAGCCTCTCATTATAACTCAAACCATCAGGACCCCTTGGCATCCCAGTAATTCTTTTCTGCACACTTTCCAGCTTAATCATCTCCTTTCTATAAGGGTGACCAGAACAATACACAGCATTCCAAGTGTGGTCTTACCAATGTCTTGTACAACTTCAACAACTCGTCCCAACTCCTGTATTCCATGTTCTGACCAATGAAACCAAGCATGTGGAATGCCTTCTTCACCACTATATCCACCTGTGACCCCACTTTCAAGGAGCTATCAATCTGTACCCCGAGATCCCTTTGTTCTGTAACTCTCACCAACACCCTACCATTAACTGAGTAAGTCCTGTGTTGGTTCGATCCACCAAAATGTATCACCTCGCATTTATCTAAATTAAACTCCATCTGCCATTCAACAGCCCACTGGCCCAATTGATCAAGATCCCATTGCAACCCGAGATAACCTTCTTCACTGTCCACTATGCCACAAATCTTGGTGTCAACTGCAAACTTACAAACCATGCCTCCTAAATTCTCATCCAAATCATTAATATAAATGACAAATAACAGTGGACCCAGCACCGATCCCTGAGGCACCCCGCTGGTCACAGGCCTCCAGTTTGACCAAAAAAACAACCCTCTACAACCACCCTCTGTCTTCTGTCATCAAGCCTATTTTATATCCATTTGGCTACCTCACCCTGGATCCCGTGAGATTTAACCAAATCCTGTCTGCTTTTGTTTTTAAATGTTTACATTTTTAAACACTGAAACGTCTTGCCCTTGTTGGGAATATCAGTGCGGTTTGAGAAAAGCAAACACTGATCCCACACTCAACACCCCCAAAACACAGGACTGAGCAGAGAGTGTGAAATGTGACTGGTGTGAGTGTGGATTGTCTTTTAAAAGTGGGTAAGAAACACTCCTCCATTTTCAAATCTTTACCTTGCTTATGTAGCGTCTCGGACTCCCCTGTCACTCACTATCCATCTGAATTAATCTCTATTCCTCACTGTCTAACTGTTACTCTCTGCATTGCTCCCTCTCCCTATCTCTCTGTTACTCTGCATCGCTCCATCTCTCTCTCTTCCTCTCTCTCTCTCCCTCTCCCTCTCTATCCCTCTCATCCACCATGTTGTTTATCGTTAAGGGGTCGAATCACGGAGAATTCAAACACTCTTTCTGTTTCTGTCTTGGCAGAATTAGCAACATGAGTGGATATTTCAAGACTGGATTCACACAATACAGACAGAACGCTGGTGAGCTCAGTACACGTGGTACCTGAATGTTACAATAAGATAGAATCTGTATTCAGACAACTGTCACCCCACAGGGTCCAAACTTCACCGTGTTAATTTGATTTGATTTGATTGATTTGTATTGGGATGCAGTGAAAAGTATTGTTTCTTGTGCGCTATCCAGACAAAACATTCTGTACATAGAGTACACAGGGAGAAGGAGAGGAAAGGGTGCAGAATATAGTGTTGCAGTTACCGATAGGGTGTAGAAAAAGATCAGCTCACACACACACTCTCTCTTACACACTCTGAGACACACACATAATCTCACGCACACACACGCTCTCTCTCTCGCACACACACTCTCTCACACACTCAGACACACACACTCTCTCACACACACACACACACTCTCTCTCACACACACGCTCTCTCTCTCTCGCACACACACTCTCTCACACACTCAGACACACACACTCTCTCACACACACACACACACTCTCTCTCACACACACGCTCTCTCTCTCTCTCACACACACTCTCTCTCACACTCTCAGACACACACACTCTCTCACACACACAGACACACACTCTCTCACACACACACGCTCTCTCTCACACACACACTCTCTCACACTCTCAGAGACACACACACTCTCTCTCACACACACACACACACTCTCTCAGACGCACTCTGTCTCCATCACACATTGTCTCTCTTTCTCACACTCTCCCTCTCACACACACACACAAAGTCATATTCTCTCTCACACACACACTCTCTCTCACACACACACATTCTCTCACACACACACAATGCAGAGGGAGATATACGCTGTATCTCACCCGATGCTGTACCTGTCCTGGGTGTGTTTGATGTGTAGGCAGCTTTTCCCTGTATCTATCCCCATGCTGTATCTGTCATTGGAATATTTGATAGTCATGATGTGGAGATTTGATAGTTATTTGATAGTGACAGTGCAGAGGGAGCTTTATCTGTATCTAACCCCGTGCTGTACCTGTCCTGTGTGTGTTTGATGGGGACAGTGTAGAGGAAGCTTTACTCTGTATCTAACCCTGTGCTGTACCTGTCCTGTGTGTGTTTGATGGGGACAGTGTAGAGGAAGCTTTACTCTGTATCTAACCCCGTGCTGTACCTGTCCTGTGTGTGTTTGATGGGGACAGTGTAGAGGAAGCTTTACTCTGTATCTAACCCCGTGCTGTACCTGTCCTCGGAGTGTTTGATGGGAACAGTGCAGAGGGAGGTTTACTCTGTATCTAACCCCGTGCTGGACCTGTCCTGGGAGTGTTTGATGGGGACAGTGTAGAGGAAGCTTTACTCTGTATCTAAGCCCGTGCTGTACCTGTCCTGGGAGTGTTTGATGGGGACAGTGTAGAGGAAGCTTTACTCTGTATCTAAGCCCGTGCTGTATCTGTCCTGGGAGTGTTTGATGGGAACAGTGTCGAGGGAGCTTTACTTTGCATCTAATCCCGTGTTTCAGTTACTGATAGACTGTAGAGGAAGATCAGGTCACACACATGCTCTCCATACACACTCTCAGACACACACACACACATGCTCTCTCTGTCTCTCACACACACATACACTATCTCTTACGCACTCTCTCTCTCACACACACACACTCTTTCTCTCTGTCTCACACACTTTCTCTCTCTCTCACACACTTTCTCACACACATTCTCTCACACACACTTTCACGCTCACACACTCTCACCCATGCACTCTCTCTCACTGGCACACTCTCACACACATGCACACATACACTCACTCTCTCACACACATACACTCTCTCTCACACACATACACTCACTCTCTCACACATACACTCTCTCTCTCACACATACAATCTCTCTCAAACATATACTCTCTCTCTCACGCACACACTCTCACACACACACACTCTCTCACACACACGCACACTCTCTCTCTCGCACACACTCTCTCGCACACACTCTCTCACACACACTCTCTCTCACACACACTCTCTCTCAGACAAACTCTCTCTCGCACACACTCTCTCACACACACACTTTCTCACACACTCTTTCTCTCGCACACACTCTCTCACACACACACACACTCTCTCTCTCTCACACACACACACATTCTCTCACACACACATTCTCACACACACACACAATGATGGGGCAAAATGTAGAGGAAGATTTGAGCTGTATCTAACCCCGTGCTGTACCTGTCCTCGGAGTGTTTGATGGGAACAGTGCAGAGGGAGGTTTACTCTGTATCTAACCCCGTGCTGGACCTGTCCTGGGAGTGTTTGATGGGGACAGTGTAGAGGAAGCTTTACTCTGTATCTAAGCCCGTGCTGTACCTGTCCTGGGAGTGTTTGATGGGGACAGTGTAGAGGAAGCTTTACTCTGTATCTAAGCCCGTGCTGTATCTGTCCTGGGAGTGTTTGATGGGAACAGTGTCGAGGGAGCTTTACTTTGCATCTAATCCCGTGTTTCAGTTACTGATAGACTGTAGAGGAAGATCAGGTCACACACATGCTCTCCATACACACTCTCAGACACACACACACACATGCTCTCTCTGTCTCTCACACACACATACACTATCTCTTACGCACTCTCTCTCTCACACACACACACTCTTTCTCTCTGTCTCACACACTTTCTCTCTCTCTCACACACTTTCTCACACACATTCTCTCACACACACTTTCACGCTCACACACTCTCACCCATGCACTCTCTCTCACTGGCACACTCTCACACACATGCACACATACACTCACTCTCTCACACACATACACTCTCTCTCACACACATACACTCACTCTCTCACACATACACTCTCTCTCTCACACATACAATCTCTCTCAAACATATACTCTCTCTCTCACGCACACACTCTCACACACACACACTCTCTCACACACACGCACACTCTCTCTCTCGCACACACTCTCTCGCACACACTCTCTCACACACACTCTCTCTCACACACACTCTCTCTCAGACAAACTCTCTCTCGCACACACTCTCTCACACACACACTTTCTCACACACTCTTTCTCTCGCACACACTCTCTCTCACACACACACACTCTCTCTCTCTCACACACACACACATTCTCTCACACACACATTCTCACACACACACACAATGATGGGGCAAAATGTAGAGGAAGATTTGAGCTGTATCTAACCCCGTGCTGTACCTGTCCTGGGTGTGTTTGATGTGCACAATGTGGAGGCAGCTTTTCCTTAAATCTAGCACCATGCTGTATCTGTCATTGGATTATTTGATGGGGACAGTGGATAGGGAGCTTCTCTCTGTATCTAAACCCATGCTGTACCTGTCCTGGGAGTGTTTGATGGGGACAGTGTCGAGGGAGCTTCACTCTGTATCTAGCCCCGTGCTGCACCTGTCCTTGGTTTGTCTGATGGGGATATTGTAGAGGGAGCTTTACTCCATATCTAACCCCCTGCTGTATCTGTTCTTGGAGTGTCTGATGAGGACAGTGAAGTGGGAGCTTTACTCTGTATCTAACCCCGTGCTGTACCTGTCCAGGGTGTGTTTGATGGGGACAGTGTAGAGGGAGCTTTACTCTGTATCTAATCCCATGCTGCACCTGTCCTGGGAGTGTTTGATGGGGGACAGTGTAGAGGGAGCTTTACTCTGTATCTAACCCCGTGCTCTACCTGTCCTGGGAGTGTTTGATGGGACAGTGTAGAGGGAGCTTTACTCTGTATCTAACCCCGTGCTGTATCTGTCCTGGGAGTGTTTGATGGGACAGTGTAGAGGGAGCTTTACTCTGTATCTAACCCCGTGCTGTACCTGTCCTGGGAGTGTTTGATGGGACAGTGTAGAGGGAGCTTTACTCTGTATCTAACCCCGTGCTGTATCTGTCCTGGGAGTGTTTGATGGGGACAGTGTAGAGGGACCTTTTCTCTGTATCTAACCCCGTGCTGTTTCTGTCCTGGGAGTGTTTGATGGAACAGTGAAGTGGGAGATTTACTCTGTATCTAACCACTTCCTGTATCTGTCCTGGGAGTGTTTGATGGGAACAGTGTAGAGGGAGCTTTACTCTGTATCTAACCCCGTGCTGTATCTGTCCTGGGAGCGTTTGATGGGAACAGTGTAGAGAGAGCTTTACTCTGTATCGAACTCTGTGCTGTACCTGTACCTTTCCTGGGAGTGTTTGATGGGATCAGTGTCGAGGGAGCTTTACTTTGCATCTAATCCCGTGTTTCAGTTACTGATAGACTGTAGAGGAAGATCAGGTCACACACACGCTCTCCTTACACACTCTCAGGCACACACACACACACACATGCTCTCTCTGTCTCTCACACACACATACACTATCTCTTACGCACTCTCTCTCACACACATGCTCTTTCGCTCTGTCACACACACTTTCTCTCTCACACATTCTCTCTCTCACACATACACTCTCTCTCAAACACACACACTCTCTCTCACACACACACTCCCTCTCACACACACACTCCCTCTCACACACACACCCCCTCTCACACACACACTCCCTCTCACACACACTCCCTCTCACACACACACTCCCTCTCACACACACACTCCCTCTCACACACACACTCCCTCTCACACACACACTCCCTCTCACACACACACTCCCTCTCACACACACACTCCCTCTCACACACACACTCCCTCTCACACACACTCCCTCTCACACACACACTCCCTCTCACACACACTCCCTCTCACACACACACTCCCTCTCACACACACACTCCCTCTCACACACACACTCCCTCTCACACACACACTCCCTCTCACACACACACTCCCTCTCACACACACACTCCCTCTAACACACACACTCCCTCTCACACACACACTCTCTCTCACACACACACTCTCTCTCACACACAGACTCTCTCTCACACACAGACTCTCTCTCTCACACACACTCTCTCTCGCACACACACTCTCTCTCGCACACACACTGTCTCATACACACACACGCACTCTCTCACGCGCTCGCTCTCTCTTGTACACGCTCTCTCTCACACACACGCTCTCTGTCTCGCACACGCTCTCTCTCTCGCACACACTCTCTCACACACACTCTCTCTCTCTCACACACACACTCTCTCTCACACACACTTTCTCTCCCGTGCTGTACCTGTCCTGGGTGTGTTTGATGTGCACAATGTGGAGGCAGCTTTTCCTTTAATCTAGCACCATGCTGTATCTGTCATTGGATTATTTGATGGGGACAGTGTATAGGGAGCTTCACTCTGTATCTAAACCTGTGCTGTACCTGTCCTGGGTGTGTTTGATGGGGACAGTGTAGAGGGAGCTTTACTCTGTATCTAACCCCGTGCTGTACCTGTCCTGGGAGTGTTTGATGGGGGACAGTGTAGAGGGAGCTTCACTCTGTATCTAAACACGTGCTGTACCTGTCCTGGGTGTGTTTGATGGGGACATTGTCGAGGGAGCTTCACTCTGTATCTTAACCCGTGCTGTACATGTCCTGGGAGTGTTTGATGGGGACAGTGGAGAGGGAGATCTACTCTGTATCTAACCCCATGCTGTACCTGTCCTGGGAGTGTTTCATGGGGACAGTGTTGAGGGAGCTTTCCTCTCTATCTAATCCCGTGCTGTACCTGTCCTTGGTTTGTCTGATGGGGATATTGTGGAGGGAGCTTTACTCTGTATCTAACCCCGTGCTGTACCTGTCCTGGGTGTGTTGGATGGGGACAGTGTAGAGGGAGGTTTACTCTGTATCTCAACCCGTGCTGTACATGTCCTGGGAGTGTTTGATGGGGATAGTGTAGAGGGAGCTTTACTCTATATCTAACCCCGTGCTGTATCTGTTCTGGGACTGTTTGATGGGGACTGTACAGTGAGCTTTACTCTGTATCTAACCCCATGCTGTACCTGTTCTGGGAGTGTTTGATGGGGACAGTGTAGAGGAACCTTTATTCTGTACCTAACCCCGTGTTGTGCTTGCTGTACCTGTCTTGGGAGTGTTTGATGGGGACAGTGTAGTGGGAGGTTTACTCTGTATCTAACCCGTGCTGTACCTGTCCTGGGAGTGTTTGATGGGGACAGTGTAGAGGGAGCTTTACTCTGTATCGAACCCCGTGCTGTACCTGTCTTGGGAGTGTTTGATGGGGACAGTGTAGTGGGAGCTTTACTCTGCATCTAACCCCGTGCTGTACCTGTCCTGTTAGTGTTTGATGGGGACAGTGTAGAGGGAGCTTTACTCTGTATCGAACCCCGTGCTGTATCTGTCCTGGGAGTGTTTGATGGGGATAGTGTAGAGGGAGCTTTACTCTGTATCTACACCCATGCTGTATCTGCCCTGGGAGTGTTTGATGGGGACAGTATGGAGGGAGCTTTACTCTGTATCGAACTCTTTGCTGTGTCTGTCCTGGGAGTGTTTGATGGGGACAGTGTAGAGGGAGCTTTACTCTGTATGTAACCCCGTGCTGTATCTGTCCTGGGTGTGTTTGATGGGGACAGTGTACAGCGAGCTTTACTCTGTATCTAACCCCGTGCTGTATCTGTCCTGAGTGTGTTTGGTGGGGACAGTGTCGAGGAAGGTTTTCTCTGCATCGAAATACTTGAGGTATCCACTCTTCGATCGCTTCAATGTGGGAACAAACAGGGATCTAATTTTATCCAGCAATTGGATGGAGCTCTTGGGGCTAAAGTGGGATCAGGATGTTGAATTTGATGATCAGCCATGATCATAATGAATGTTGGAGCAGGCTGGAAGGGCCGAATGGCCTCCTCCTGCTTCTAGTTTGTGTGTTTATAAATGATGAAAAGGCAGCAGCAGTGGGAGTTCAATATGTGTGGATATTTCACAGCTTGATTCACACAATACACACAGCAATGTCGCTGATATCTTGGAAATGCTGCAAATGTTGTCAAACACAATACGCAGGGGACCTTAATGTTGCAATGTTACTCCCAAACTGTCATCCCACAGGGTCAACATTTCTGTACAATGTGAGTGAATCGTAAGTTAATATAGTTCAGTTTCAATGTTTAAAATAACCAGTCACTTTTCTGTGGCTGCTTTGGGAATGTCAGTGGAATGTAGTTCACAGTAAAGTGTGAACAATTGTATTGGGGAATAATTGGAAGCAGTTTCCATTGAGAGCTTCCTGCATTCTGGAAATGTGTGTGATCTATTCAGAGATTGGAAATGATGGATGAATAAAGATACAGTTCTTTGTTACTGACATTAGATTGTGACTCTTGAAGTTTCACCAGTTCCATGTGCTGAGAGAAAGGAATGATTAAGCAACATCCAGCATTCAAATTCTTCAGAGAAGTTTAAAAGGCAGTGAAAGACTGAATACACAAACTCTGAGACAGACAGACACAACTGTATCCACAGCTTAAACTTCATGTTTGAATCTGCAGAGATGAGATCATGGTTGGAATAAACAAGAGTCCACTCTGGGATGCTGAGCAATTTGAGTTCTGTTTTTCCTAAAAAGTCAATCTAAAAATCTGCAATTAAAAATTCCTTGGACAGAGCAGAGGGGATTTTACTCTGTGTGTTGTGTTTGGGTTGGAAGTGTTTTCTGAGCAGGGTGGTACAATGGCACAGTGGTTGGCACTGCTGCCTCACAGCGCCAGGGACCCGGGTTCAATTCCAGCCTCGGGTGACTGTCTGTGTGGAGTTTACACATTCTCCCCGTGTCTGCGTGGGTTTCCTCCGGGTGCCCCGGTTTCCTCCCACACTCCAAAGGTGTGCGGTTTAGGTTAATTGGCCATGCTAAATTGCCCCTTAGTGTCCAGGGATGTGTAGGTTCGGGGAATTAGCTCTGGTAAATGCATGGCGTTATGCGGATAGATGCTCTTTCGGAGAGTCAGTACAGACCCGATAGGCTGAATGGCCTCCTTCTGCACTGTGGTGATTGTATGGTTTTTGTGTCGATGAAGATTTACTCTGAAACACTGGGATTGAGGTTAAGGAGTGACTTAATGAAACCCTTCAAAATAATAAGCGAAATGGAGAGGGTTAATAAAGAAGAAAGCTAAAAGCAAAATACTGCAGATGCAGGAATCATGGGTGGCACAGAGGTTAGCACTGCTGCCTCAGAGCGCCAGGGACCCAGGGTCGATTCCAGGCTTGGGTCACTGTCTGTGCGGAGTCTGTACATTCTCCCCGTGTCTGCGTGGGTTTCCTCCGCCTGCTCCACTTTCCCCCCACAGTTCGAAAGACACGATGGTTAGGGTGCATTGGCCATGCTAAATTCTCCCTCAGTGTCGCCGAACAGGCGCTGAAACAAAAACAGAAAATCTCAGCAGGTTTTAATGCAGTGAAACGCATTAAACAGCATCTGTGGAGAGGGAATAGAGCCAATGTTTCGAGTCAGGATGACCCACAGATGCTGATAAAGAGGAACATTTTCTGCTGGTTGGGGAGTCCAGGACTTGGGGACATTTGATTTTAGACAATGTTTGGTATTTTAGACTTTTAGGAGTGAAATGAAGAAACACTTTGCCACGTGGAACTTACAAAGAAACATAGAAAATAGGAACAGGTGGAGGCCATTCAGCCCTTCCATCCTGCTCCGCCATCCATTGTGACCATGGCTGATCATGGTTTCCTCCGGGTGCTCCGGTTTCCTCCCACAGTCAAAAGATGCCCAGGTTGGTTGATTGGCCGTGACAAATTGACCCTAGTTTCGGGGGGGATCAGCAGGGTAAATGTGTGGTGTTACGGGGATAGGGTGGGATTATTGTCGGTGCAGTCTCGATGGGCCGAATGGTCTCCTCCTGTTCCTATTTGCGACGTTTTTTTGTAAGTGTCAGGTACAATCTGCGACTGTACATCTTGTGTGTGTCTCAGTGTCAGCTCTGAAACCTGTACAGCACAATCCCATCCTGTTTCAGTCCCAGCCTGCCTCTGTATCTGTATCTCTCCCTCTGAAATTAGCTTGTCCTTTTCCTGAATAAGACTGACTACATTTCCAAAGGGCTGGATTCATACAATATAAACAGCAAGCTTTCTTCAAACGATGGTTTGCAAATGTTGGTGAGCTCAGTACACGTGGTACATTAATGTTACAATGAGATAGAATCTGTATTCAGACAACTGTCACCCCAGAGGCTCCAAACTTCACCGTGTTAACATTCTGACCAAACACTAAAGCTTTCCATAAAGCAAGGCTGACAAATCCCAATCCTCCTTTTCCGATGCACTCTGACTGATATATTTCTCTCACTCACTATCTCTCGGTCCCCCTCTTGATCTCTGTCACTCCCTTTTTCTCACTCACTCAGTCTGTGTTTTCTCTGAATCTCTCTCTCTCTCCCTCTGAGAATCTGGAATGAAACATCAGTCAGCTTTTTTAGGTTTGTTCACAGTGAGCAATTTTCTTCAATGCTTTCTCAGATAAGGAGAGCAAAACTGTCCACAATACTCCAGGTGTGGTCTCACTGAGGCCCTGTCCAGCTGCAGTAAGACATCCTTGCTCCTGGACTCACATCCTCTTGCAAAGAAGGACAACATCCCATTGGTCTTCCTAACTGCTTGCTTTCCTGCAAGCTCGCTTCCAGTGACTGGTGTGTAAGGACATCCAGGTCCCTTTGTACACCATCATTCCCAATCTATCACCATTTAACCTATACTCTGCCATTCTGTTTCTCCGTTCAAAGTGGATAACATCACATTTATCCACATGTGTGGTGTGTGAGTTTGTGTCCAAATACAGTCAAACTAAGACACAAACTGGGGCTTTAACCACACACACAGTGTTGTGTACAGTTTTATCCTCTTACCTAAGGAAATACATTCTTGTTGAGAGACTTCAATGACGTTTCACTGCATTAATTCCAGGGGTGGAGGGAGTGTCCCCTGAGGAAAGATTCAATAGACTGGACTTTTATTTTATGCACTTTGGAAGAATGAGAGGTGATCTCATTCAAACTCAGAGAGTTCTTACAGGGCCCAGCGGGGTAGAGACATAAAGATTTACACATTGGAAACAAGCCCTTTGGCCAAACTTGTCCATGCCACCCAGATTTTACCATTAAGCTAGTACCATTTGCCTGTTTGACATATATCCCTCCATACCAATCTTCCCAATATAACTGTCTAAATGCTTTCTAAAATATAAAATTGTACCCGCCTCTACTACGACCTCTGGCAGCTTGTTCCAATTCCTCACCACCCTCTGTGTGAAAAGAATTGCCCTCTGGACCCTCTCCTCTCTCACCTTAAACCTGTGCCCTCTAGTTTTAGACTCCTCTCCCTTTTGGAAAAGATGTTGACGAGCTTATCAAAGGACAACAAAAATTACAGCACAGGAACAGGCCCTTCGGCCCTCCAAGCCTGCACCGACCATGCTGCCTGACTGAACTAAAACCCCCTACCCTTCCGGGGACCGTATCCCTCTATTCCCATCCTATTCATGTATTTGTCCAGACACTCCGTAAAGCTCACGATTGTGTCTGCTTCCACTACCTCCCCGGCAGTGAGTTCCAGGCACACCACCCTCTGTGTAAAAAACATGCCTCGTACATCTCCTTTAAACCTTGCCTCTCGCACCTGAAACTTATGCCCCCGAGTAATTGACTCTTCGACCCAGAGAAAAAGCTTCTGAATATCCACTCTGACCATGCCCCTCATAATCTTGTAGACTTCTACCAGTTCACCCCTCAACCTCTGTCGTTCCAATGAGAACAAATCAAGTTTCTCCAACCTCTCCTCATAGCTAATGCCCTCCATACCAGGCAACATCCTGGTAAATCTTTTCTGAATCCTCTCCAAAGCCTCCACATTTTTCTGGTAGTGTGTCGACCAGAATTGAACACTATATTCCAAGTGCGGATTAACTGAGGTTCTATAAAGCTGCTATATTTATGCCTCATTATTTTAAAGACCTCTATAAGACCACGCCTCAGTCAACTCAAGGACAAAAAGTCCCAGACTATCCAGCCTCTCATTATAACTCAAACCATCAAGACCCTGTAGCATCCCAGTAATTCTTTTCTGCGCACTTTCTAGTTTAAAAATATCCTTTCTATAATAGGGTGACCAAAACAATACACAGCATTCCAAGTGTGGTCTTACCAATGCATTGTATAACTCCAACAAGACGTCCCAACTCCTGTATTCAATGTTCTGACCAATGAAACCAAGCATGTGGAATGCCTTCTTCACCACTCTATCCGCCTGTGACTCCACTTTCAAGGAGTTATCAATCTGTACCCCGAGATCTCTTTGTTCTGTAACTCTCACCAACACCCTACCATTAACTGAGTAAGTCCTGCGTTGGTTCAATCCACCAAAATGCATCACCTCACATTTATCTAAATTAAACTCCATCTGCCATTCATCAGCCCACTGGCCCAATTGATCAAGATCCCGTTGCAATCCTAGATAACCTTCTTCACTGTCCACTATGACATAAATGTTGGTGTCATTTGCAAACGTACGAACCATGCCTCCTAAATTCTCATCCAAATCATTAATATAAATGACAAATAACAGTGGACCCAGCACCGATCCCTGAGGCACCCCGCTGGTCACAGGCCTCCAGTTTGACAAAAAAACAACCCTCTACAACCACCTTCTGTCATCAAGCCTATTTTATATCAATTTGGCTACCTCACCCTGGATCCCGTGAGATTTAACCAAATCCTGTCTGCTTTTGTTTTGAAATGTTTACATTTTTTAACACTGAAACCTCTTGCCCTTGTTGGGAATATCAGTGCGGTTTGAGAAAAGCAAACACTGATCCCACACTCAACAGCCCCCAACACAGGACTGAGCAGAGAGTGTGAAATGTGACTGGTGTGAGTGTGGATTGTCTTTTAAAAGTGGGTAAGAAACACTCCCCCATTTTCAAATCTTTACCTTGCTTATGTAGCGTCTCGGACTCCCCTGTCACTCACTATCCATCTGAATTAATCTCTATTCCTCACTGTCTAACTGTTAATCTCTGCATTGCTCCCTCTCCCTATCTCTCTGTTACTCTGCATCGCTCCATCTCTCGCTCTCTTCCTCTCTCTCTCTATCCCTCTCATCCACCATGTTGTTTACCGTTAAGGGGTCTAATCACGGAGAATTCAAACACTCTTTCTGTTTCTTTCTTGGCAGAATTAGCAACATGAGTGCAAATTTCAAGATTGGATTCACACAATACAGACAAAACGGTATTTATATAATGGCTTCTGCAAATGCTGGTGAGCTCAGTACATGTGGTACCGAATGTTACAATGAGATGGAATCTGTATTCAGGCAACTGTTACTCTCTGCATTGCTCTCTCTCATTCTCCCTACCTCTCTGTTACTCTGTATCTCTTCCTCTCCCTCTCTATCCCTCTCATCCACCATGTTGTTTATCGTTAAGGGGTCTAATCACGGAGAATTCAAACACTCTTTCTGTTTCTGTCTTGGCAGAATTAGCAACATGAGTGGATATTTCAAGACTGGATTCACACAATACAGACAGAACGCTGGTGAGCTCAGTACACGTGGTACCTGAATGTTACAATAAGATAGAATCTGTATTCAGACAACTGTCACCCCACAGGGTCCAAACTTCACCGTGTTAATTTGATTTGATTTGATTGATTTGTGTTGGGATGCAGTGAAAAGTATTGTTTCCTGTGCGCTATCCAGACAAAACATTCCGTACGTAGAGTACACAGGGAGAAGGAGGGGAAAGGGTGCAGAATATAGTGTTGCAGTTACTGATAGGGTGTAGATACAGTGTAGAGGGAGCTTTACTCTGTATGAAACCCCGTGCTGTACCGGTCCTGGGAGTGTTTGATGGGGACAGTGTAGAGGGAGCTTTACTCTGTATCTAACCCCATGCACTATCTGTCCTGGGTGTGTTTGATGGGGACAGTGTAGAGGGAGCTTTACTCTGTATCTAACCCCGTGCTGTACCTGTCCTGGGAGTGTTTGATGGGGACAGTGTAGAGGGAGCTTTACTCTGTATCTAACCCCATGCACTATCTGTCCTGTGTGTGTTTCATGGGGACAGTGTAGAGGGAGCTTTACTCTGTATCTAACCCCTTGTTGTACCTGTCCTGTGTGTGTTTGATGGGGACAGTGTGGAAGCAGCTTTTCCCTTTATCTAACCCCGTGTTGTATCTGTCCTGTGTGTGTTTGATGGGGGACAGTGCAGAGGGAGCTTTACTCTGTATCTAACCCCGTGTTGTATCTGTCCTGTGTGTGTTTGATGGGGACAGTGCAGAGGGAGCATTACTCTGTATCTAACCCCGTGTTGTATCTGTCCTGTGTGTGTTTGATGGGGACAGTGTGCAGGGAGCTTTATTCTGTAACCCCATGCTGAACATGTCCTGTGAGTGTTTGATGGGGACAGTGCAGAGGGGGTTTTACTCTCCATCTAACCCCGTGCTGTACCTGTCCTGGGAGTGTTTGTTAGGGACAGTGTGGAGGGAGCTTGACTCTGTATCTAACCCCGTGCTGTACCTGTCCTGGGAGTGTTTGATGGGGGACAGTGTGGAGGGAGCTTTACTCTATGTCTAGCCCCGTGCTGTATCTGTCCATCAGTGTTTGATGGGGACAGTGTGGAGGGAGCTTTACTCTGTATCTAACCCCGTGCTGTACCTGTCCTGGGAGTGTTTGATGGGGACAGTGTAGAGGGAGCTTTACTCTGCATCAAACCCCGTGCTCTATCTGTCCTGGGACTATTTGATGGGGACAGTGTCGAGGGAACTTTACTTTGTATCTAAACCCGTGCTGTGTCTGTCCTGGTTGTGTTTGATGGGGACCGTGTAGAGGGAGTTTTACTCTCTATCTAACCCCGTGCTCCAGCTGTCCTGGGAGTGTTTGATGGGGACAGTGTAGAGGGAGCTTTACTCTGTATCTAACCCCATGCTCGACCTGTCCTGGGAGTGTTGGATGGGGGAGAATGCAGAGGAAGCGTTACTCTGTCTCTAACCGCGTGCTGTATCTATCCTGGGTGTGTTTGATGGGGACAGTGTGGAGGGAGCTTTAGTCTATATCTAGCCCCGTGCTGTACCTGTCCTGGCAGTGTTTGATGGGGACCGTGTGGAGGGAGCTTTACTCTGTATGTAACCCCGTGCTGTACCTGTCCTGGGAGTGTTTGATGGGGACAGTGGAGAGGGAGCTTTACTCTGTATCTAACCCCGTGCTGTATCCATCCTGGGTGTGTTTGATGGGGACAGTGCAGAGGAAGCTTTACTCTGTATCTAACCCCGTGCTGTACCTGCCCTGGGAGTGTTTGATGAGGACAGTGTGAAGGGAGCTTTATTCTGTAACCCCATGCTGAACATGTCCTGTGAGTGTTTGACGGGGACAGTGTAGAGGGAATTTTACTCTCTATCTAACCCCGTGCTCCACCTGTCCTGGGAGTGTTTGATGGGGACAGTGTAGAGGGAGCTTTACTCTGTATCTAACCCCATGCTGTACCTGTCCTGGGAGTGTTGGATGGGGGGCAATGCAGAGGGAGCTTTATTCTGTATCTAAACGCGTGCTGTACCTGTCCTGGGAGTGTTTGATGGGGACAGTGTAGAGGGAGCTTTACCCTGCATCAAACCGCGTGCTCTATCCGTCCTGGGACTATTTGATGGGGACAGTCTCGAGGGGGCTTTACTGGGTATCTAACCACGTGCTGTTCCTGTCCTGGATGTGTTTGATGGGGACAGTGTAGAGGGAACTTTACCCTGTACCTAGCCCATGCTGTGGTTGTCCTGGGAGTGATTGATGGGGACAGTAGAGAGGGAGCTTTACTTTGTTTCTAACCCCGTGCTCTATCTTTCCTGGCAGTGTTTGATGTGGACAGTGCACAGGGAGCTTTACTCTGTATCTAGCTCCGAGTTGTACCTGTCCAGGGAGTGTTTGATGGGGGACGATGTAGAGGGAGCTTTACTCTCTATCGAGACCCGTCCTGCCCCTGTCCTGGGTGATTTGGTGTGGACAGTGGGGAAGCAGCTTTTCCCTGCATCCATCCCTATGCTGTATCTATCATTGGATCGTTTGATAGTGACAGTTTGGAGGGAGCTTGACTCTGTATCTAACCCCGTGCTGTACCTGTCCTGGGAGTGTTTGATGGGGACAGTGTAGAGGGAGCTTCACTCTGTATCTAACCCCGTGCTGTACCTGTCCTGGGAGTGTTTGATGGGGACAGTGTAGAGGGACCTTTATTCTGTATCTAACCCCGTGCTGTATCTATCCTGGGTGTGTTTGATGGGGACAGTGTAGAGGGAGCTTTACTCTGTATCTAACCCCGTGCTGTACCTGTCCTGGGAGTGTTTGATGGGGGACAGTATAGAGGGAGCTTTACTCTGTATCTAACTCCGTGCTGTACCTGTCCAGGGAGTGTTTGATGGGGGACAGTATAGAGGGAGCTTTACTCTGTATCTAACCCCATGCTGTCCCTGCCCTGGGAGTGTTTGATGGGGACAGTGTAGAGGGAGCTTTACTCTGTATCTAACCCCTTGTTGTACCTGTCCTGTGTGTGTTTGATGGGGCAGTGTGGAAGCAGCTTTTCCCTTTATCTAACCCCGTGTTGTATCTGTCCTGTGTGTGTTTGATGGGGACAGTGCAGACGGAGCTTTACTCTGTATCTAACCCCGTGTTGTATCTGTCCTGTGTGTGTTTGATGGGGACAGTGCAGAGGGAGCTTTACTCTGTATCTAACCCCGTGTTGTATCTGTCCTGTGTGTGTTTGATGGGGACAGTGTGCAGGGAGCTTTATTCTGTAACCCCATGCTGAACATGTCCTGTGAGTGTTTGATGGGGACAGTGTAGAGGGGGTTTTACTCTCCATCTAACCCCGTGCTGTACCTGTCCTGGGAGTGTTTGATGGGGACAGTGTGGAGGGAGCTTGACTCTGTATCTAACCCCGTGCTGTACCTGTCCTGGGAGTGTTTGATGGGGACTGTGTGGAGGGAGCTTGACTCTGTATCTAACCCCGTACTGTACCTGTCCTGGGAGTGTTTAATGGGGACAGTGCAGAGGGAGCTTTACTCTGTATCTAACCCCGTGCTGTACCTGTCCTGGGAGTGTTTGGTGGGGACAGTGTGGAGGGAGCTTTACTCTGTTTCCAATCCCGTGCTGTACCTGTCTTGGGAGTGTTTGATGGGGACAGTGTAGAGGGAGCTTTACTCTGTATCTAACCCCATGCTCTATCTGTCCTGGGTGTGTTTGATGGGGACAGTGTAGAGGGAGCTTTACTCTGTTTCCAATCCCGTGCTGTACCTGTCCTGGGAGTGTTTGATGGGGGACGGTGTAGAGGGAGCTTTACTCTGTATCTAACCCCATGCTCTATCTGTCCTGGGAGTGTTTGATGGGGACAGTGTAGAGGGAGCTTTACTCTGTATCTAACCCCGTGCTGTACCTGTCCTGGGAGTGTTTGATGGGGGACAGTATAGAGGGAGCTTTACTCTGCATCTAACTCCGTGCTGTACCTGTCCAGGGAGTGTTTGATGGGGGACAGTATAGAGGGAGCTTTACTCTGTATCTAACCCCATGCTGTCCCTGCCCTGGGAGTGTTTGATGGGGACAGTGTAGAGTGAGCTTTACTCTGTATCTAACCCCTTGTTGTACCTGTCCTGTGTGTGTTTGATGGGGCAGTGTGGAAGCAGCTTTTCCCTTTATCTAACCCCGTGTTGTATCTGTCCTGTGTGTGTTTGATAGGGACAGTGCAGACGGAGCTTTACTCTGTATCTAACCCCGTGTTGTATCTGTCCTTTGTGTGTTTGATGGGGACAGTGCAGAGGGAGCTTTACTCTGTATCTAACCCCGTGTTGTATCTGTCCTGTGTGTGTTTGATGGGGACAGTGTGCAGGGAGCTTTATTCTGTAACCCCATGCTGAACATGTCCTGTGAGTGTTTGATGGGGACAGTGTAGAGGAGGTTTTACTCTCCATCTAATCCCGTGCTGTACCTGTCCTGGGAGTGTTTGATGGGGACAGTGTGGAGGGAGCTTGACTCTGTATCTAACCCCGTGCTGTACCTGTCCTGGGAGTGTTTGATGGGGACTGTGTGGAGGGAGCTTTACTCTGTATCTAACCCCATGCTCTATCTGTCCTGGGTGTGTTTGATGGGGACAGTGTAGAGGGAGCTTTACTCTGTTTCCAATCCCGTGCTGTACCTGTCCTGGGAGTGTTTGATGGGGGACAGTGTAGAGGGAGCTTTACTCTGTATCTAACCCCATGCTCTATCTGTCCTGGGAGTGTTTGATGGGGACAGTGTAGAGGGAGCTTTACTCTGTATCTAACCCCGTGCTGTACCTGTCCTGGGAGTGTTTGATGGGGGACAGTATAGAGGGAGCTTTACTCTGCATCTAACTCCGTGCTGTACCTGTCCAGGGAGTGTTTGATGGGGGACAGTATAGAGGGAGCTTTACTCTGTATCTAACCCCATGCTGTCCCTGCCCTGGGAGTGTTTGATGGGGACAGTGTAGAGGGAGCTTTACTCTGTATCTAACCCCTTGTTGTACCTGTCCTGTGTGTGTTTGATGGGGCAGTGTGGAAGCAGCTTTTCCCTTTATCTAACCCCGTGTTGTATCTGTCCTGTGTGTGTTTGATAGGGACAGTGCAGACGGAGCTTTACTCTGTATCTAACCCCGTGTTGTATCTGTCCTTTGTGTGTTTGATGGGGACAGTGCAGAGGGAGCTTTACTCTGTATCTAACCACGTGTTGTATCTGTCCTGTGTGTGTTTGATGGGGACAGTGTGCAGGGAGCTTTATTCTGTAACCCCATGCTGAACATGTCCTGTGAGTGTTTGATGGGGACAGTGTAGAGGGGGTTTTACTCTCCATCTAATCCCGTGCTGTACCTGTCCTGGGAGTGTTTGATGGGGACAGTGTGGAGGGAGCTTGACTCTGTATCTAACCCCGTGCTGTACCTGTCCTGGGAGTGTTTGATGGGGACTGTGTGGAGGGAGCTTGACTCTGTATCTAACCCCGTACTGTACCTGTCCTGGGAGTGTTTAATGGGGACAGTGTAGAGGGAGCTTTACTCTGTATCTAACCCCGTGCTGTACCTGTCCTGGGAGTGTTTGATGGGGACAGTGTGGAGGGAGCGTTAATCTATATCTAGCCCCGTGCTGTACCTGTCCTGGGAGTGTTTGATGGGGACAGTGTAGAGGGAGCTTTACTCTGCATCAAACCCCGTGCTCTATCTGTCCTGGGACTATTTGATGGGGACAGTGTAGAGGGAACTTTACTTTGTATCTAAACCCGTGCTGTGTCTGTCCTGGTTGTGTTTTAGGGGGATCGTGTAGAGGGAGTTTTACTCTCTATCTAACCCCGTGCTCCACATGTCCTGGGAGTGTTTGATGGGGACAGTGTAGAGGGAGCTTTACTCTGTATCTAACCCCGTGCTGTATCCATCCTGGGTGTGTTTGATGGGGACAGTGTAGAGGAAGCTTTACTCTGTATCTAACCCCGTGCTGTACCTGCCCTGGGAATGTTTGATGGGGACAGTGTGCAGGGAGCTTTATTCAGTATCTAACCCCATGCTGTATCTGTCCTATGTGTGTTTGATGAGGACAGTGTGAAGGGAGCTTTACTCTGTAACCCCATGCTGAACATGTCCTGTGAGTGTTTGATGGGGACAGTGTAGAGGGAGTTTTACTCTCTATCTCACCCCGTGCTCCACCTGTCCTGGGAGTGTTTGATGGGGACAGTGTAGTGGGAGCTTTACTCTGTATCTAACCCCATGCTGTACCTGTCCTGGGAGTGTTTGATGGGGACAGTGTAGAGGGAGTTTTACTCTCTATCTGACCCCGTGCTCCACCTGTCCTGGGAGTGTTTGATGGGGACAGTGTAGAGGGAACTTTACTTTGCATCTAACCCCGTACTGTACCTGTCCAGGGAGTGTGTGATGCGGACAGTGCAGAGGGAGCTTTACTCTGTATCTCACCCTGTGCTGTACCTGTCCTGGGAGTGTTTGATGGGGGACAGTGTAGAGGGAGCTTTACTCTGTATCTAACCCCGTGATGTACCTGTCCTGGGAGTGTTTGATGGGGGACAGTGTAGAGGGAGCTTTACTCTGTATCTAACCCCGTGCTGTACCTGTCCTGGGAGTGTTTGATGCGGACAGTGTAGAGGGAACTTTACTTTGCATGTAACCCCGTACTGTACCTGTCCTGGGAGTGTTTGATGCGGACAGTGCAGAGGGAGCATTACTCTGTATCTCACCCTGTGCTGTACCTGTCCTGAGAGTGTTTGATGGGGACAATGTAGAGGGAGCTTTACCCTGCATCAAACCGCGTGCTCTATCCGTCCTGGGACTATTTGATGGGGACAGTCTCGAGGGGGCTTTACTGGGTATCTAACCACGTGCTGTTCCTGTCCTGGATGTGTTTGATGGGGACAGTGTAGAGGGAACTTTACCCTGTACCTAGCCCATGCTGTGGTTGTCCTGGGAGTGATTGATGGGGACAGTAGAGAGGGAGCTTTACTTTGTTTCTAACCCCGTGCTCTATCTTTCCTGGCAGTGTTTGATGTGGACAGTGCACAGGGAGCTTTACTCTGTATCTAGCTCCGAGTAGTACCTGTCCAGGGAGTGTTTGATGGGGGACGATGTAGAGGGAGCTTTACTCTCTATCGAGACCCGTCCTGTCCCTGTCCTGGGTGATTTGGTGTGGACAGTGGGGAAGCAGCTTTTCCCTGCATCCATCCCTATGCTGTATCTATCATTGGATCGTTTGATAGTGACAGTGTGGAGGGAGCTTGACTCTGTATCTAACCCCGTGCTGTACCTGTCCTGGGAGTGTTTGATGAGGACAGTGTCGAGGAAGCTTTGCTCTGTATCTCACCCTGTGCTGTACCTGTCCTGGGTGTGTTTGATGGGGACAGTGCAGAGGGAGCTTTACTCTGGATCTAATCCCATGCTCTATCTGCCCTGTGTGTGTTTGATGGGGAAAATGTGCAGGGAGCTTTATTCTGTAACCCCATGCTGAACATGTCCTGGGGGTTTTTGATGGGGACAGTGCAGAGGGAGCTTTATTCTGTAACCCCATGCTGAACATGTCCTGTGTGTGTTTGATGGGGACAGTGTGCAGGGAGCTTTATTCTGTAACCCCATGCTGAACATGTCCTGGGGGTTTTTGATGGGGACAGTGTCGAGGGAGCTTTTCTCTGTATCTAACCTCGTGCTGTACCTGTCCTGGGAGTGTTTGATGGGGACAGTGCAGAGGGAGCTTTGCTCTGTATCTAACCCCGTGCTGTACCTGTCCTGGGAGTGTTTGATGGGGACAGTGCAGAGGGAGCTTTACTCTGTATCTAACCCCGTGCTGTACCTGTCCTGGGAGTGTTTGATGGGGACAGTGCAGAGGGAGCTTTACTCTGTATCTAACCCCGTGCTGTACCTGTCCTGGGAGTGTTTGATGGGGACAGTGTAGAGGGAGCTTTGCTCTGTATCTCACCCTGTGCTGTACCTGTCCTGAGAGTGTTTGATGGGGACAGTGTAGAGGGAACTTTACTCTGTATCTAACCCCGTACTGTACCTGTCCAGGGAGTTTGTGATGCGGACAGTGCGGAGGGAGCTTTACTGTATATCTAACCCCGTACTGTACCTGTCCAGGGAGTTTGTGATGCGGACAGTGCAGAGGGAGCTTTGCTCTGTATCTCACCCTGTGCTGTACCTGTCCTGGGAGTGTTTGATGGGGACAGTGTAGAGGGAACTTTACCCTGTACCTAGCCCATGCTGTCCTTGTCCTGGGAGTGATTGATGGGGACAGTGTAGATGGAACTTTACTTTGTATCTAACCCCGTGCTGTACCTGTGGAGGGAGTGTTTGATGGGGACAGTGTAGAGGGAGCTATACTCTGTATCTAACCCCGTGCTGTACCTGTCCTGGGAGTGTTTGATGGGGACAGTGTAGAGGGAACTTTACTTTGCATCTAACCCCGTACTGTACCTGTCCAGGGAGTGTGTGATGCGGACAGTGCAGAGGGAGCTTTAATCTGTATCTCACCCTGTGCTGTACCTGTCCTGGGAGTGTTTGATGGGGGACAGTGTAGAGGGAGCTTTACTCTGTATCTAATCCCGTGATGTACCTGTCCTGGGAGTGTTTGATGGGGGACAGTGTAGAGGGAGCTTTACTCTGTATCTAACCCCGTGCTGTACCTGTCCTGGGAGTGTTTGATGCGGACAGTGTAGAGGGAACTTTACTTTGCATGTAACCCCGTACTGTACCTGTCCTGGGAGTGTTTGATGCGGACAGTGCAGAGGGAGCATTACTCTGTATCTCACCCTGTGCTGTACCTGTCCTGAGAGTGTTTGATGGGGACAGTGTAGAGGGAACTTTACTCTGTATCTAACCCTGTGCTGTACCTGTCCTGGGAGTGTTTGATGGGGACAGTGTAGAGGGAACTTTACTTTGCATCTAAACCCGTGCTGTACCTGTCCTGGGAGTGTGTGATGCGGACAGTGTAGAGGGAACTTTACCCTGTACCTAGCCCATGCTGTCCGTGTCCTGGGAGTGATTGATGGGGACAGTGTAGATGGAACTTTACTTTGTATCTAACCCCGTGCTGTACCTGTGGAGGGAGTGTTTGATGGGGACAGTGTACAGGGAGCTTTACTCTGTATCTAACCCCATGCTCTATCTGTCCTGTGTGTGTTTGTTGGGGACAGTGTCGAGGGAGCTTTACTCTGTATCTAACCCCGTGCTGTACCTGCCCTGGGAGTGTTTGATGGGGACAGTGTGGAGGGAGCTTGACTCTGTATCTAACCCCGTGCTGTACCTGTCCTGGGAGTGTTTGATGGGGACTGTGTGGAGGGAGCTTGACTCTGTATCTAACCCCGTACTGTACCTGTCCTGGGAGTGTTTAATGGGGACAGTGTAGAGGGAGCTTTACTCTGTATCTAACCCCGTGCTGTACCTGTCCTGGGAGTGTTTGATGGGGACAGTGTGGAGGGAGCGTTAATCTGTATCTAGCCCCGTGCTGTACCTGTCCTGGCAGTGTTTGATGGGGACAGTGTGGAGGGAGCTTTACTCTGTATCTAACCCCGTGCTGTACCTGTCCTGGGAGTGTTTGATGGGGACAGTGTAGAGGGAGCTTTACTCTGCATCAAACCCCGTGCTCTATCTGTCCTGGGACTATTTGATGGGGACAGTGTAGAGGGAACTTTACTTTGTATCTAAACCCGTGCTGTGTCTGTCCTGGTTGTGTTTTAGGGGGACCGTGTAGAGGGAGTTTTACTCTCCATCTAACCCCGTGCTCCACATGTCCTGGGAGTGTTTGATGGGGACAGTGTAGAGGGAGCTTTACTCTGTATCTAACCCCGTGCTGTATCCATCCTGGGTGTGTTTGATGGGGACAGTGTAGAGGAAGCTTTACTCTGTATCTAACCCCGTGCTGTACCTGCCCTGGGAGTGTTTGATGGGGACAGTGTGCAGGGAGCTTTATTCTGTATCTAACCCCATGCTGTATCTGTCCTGTGTGTGTTTGATGAGGACAGTGTGAAGGGACCTTTATTCTGTAACCCCATGCTGAACATGTCCTGTGAGTGTTTGATGGGGACAGTGTAGAGGGAGTTTTACTCTCTATCTAACCCCGTGCTCCACCTGTCCTGGGAGTGTTTGATGGGGACAGTGTAGAGGGAGCTTTACTCTGTATCTAACCCCGTGCTGTACCTGTCCTGGGAGTGTTTGATGGGGGACAGTGCAGAGGGAGCTTTACTCTGTATCTCACCCTGTGCTGTACCTGGCCTGGGAGTGTTTGATGGGGGACAGTTTAGAGGGAGCTTTACTCTGTATCTAACCCCGTGATGTACCTGTCCTGGGAGTGTTTGATGGGGGACAGTGTAGAGGGAGCTTTACTCTGTATCTAACCCCGTGCTGTACCTGTCCTGGGAGTGTTTGATGCGGACAGTGTAGAGGGAACTTTACTTTGCATGTAACCCCGTACTGTACCTGTCCTGGGAGTGTTTGATGGGGACAGTGCAGAGGGAGCTTTACTCTGTATCTAACCCCGTGCTGTACCTGTCCTGGGAGTGTTTGATGGGGACAGTGTAGAGGGAGCTTTACTCTGTATCTCACCCTGTGCTGTACCTGTCCTGAGAGTGTTTGATGGGGACAGTGTAGAGGGAACTTTACTCTGTATCTAACCCTGTGCTGTACCTGTCCTGGGAGTGTTTGATGGGGACAGTGTAGAGGGAACTTTACTTTGCATCTAACCCCGTGCTGTACCTGTCCTGGGGGTGTGTGATGCGGACAGTGTAGAGGGAACTTTACCCTGTACCGAGCCCATGCTGTCCTTGTCCTGGGAGTGATTGATGGGGACAGTGTAGATGGAACTTTACTTTGTATCTAACCCCGTGCTGTACCTGTGGAGGGAGTGTTTGATGGGGACAGTGTAGAGGGAGCTGTACTCTCTATCTCACCCCATGCTCTATCTGTCCTGTGTGTGTTTGATGGGGACAGTGTCGAGGGAGCTTTACTCTGTATCTAACCCCGTGCTGTACCTGTCCTGGGAGTGTTTGATGGGGACAGTGTAGAGGTAACTTTACTTTGCATCTAACCCCGTACTGTATCTGTCCAGGGAGTGTGTGATGCGGACAGTGCAGAGGGAGCTTTAATCTGTATCTCACCCTGTGCTGTACCTGTCCTGGGATTGTTTGATGGGGGACAGTGTAGAGGGAGCTTTACTCTGTATCTAATCCCGTGATGTACCTGTCCTGGGAGTGTTTGATGGGGGACAGTGTAGAGGGAGCTTTACTCTGTATCTAACCCCGTGCTGTACCTGTCCTGGGAGTGTTTGATGCGGACAGTGTAGAGGGAACTTTACCTTGCATGTAACCCCGTACTGTACCTGTCCTGGGAGTGTTTGATGCGGACAGTGCAGAGGGAGCATTACTCTGTATCTCACCCTGTGCTGTACCTGTCCTGTGAGTGTTTGATGGGGACAGTGTAGAGGGAACTTTACTCTGTATCTAAACTGTGCTGTACCTGTCCTGGGAGTGTTTGATGGGGACAGTGTAGAGGGAACTTTACTTTGCATCTAAACCCGTGCTGTACCTGTCCTGGGAGTGTGTGATGCGGACAGTGTAGAGGGAACTTTACCCTGTACCTAGCCCATGCTGTCCGTGTCCTGGGAGTGATTGATGGGGACAGTGTAGATGGAACTTTACTTTGTATCTAACCCCGTGCTGTACCTGTGGAGGGAGTGTTTGATGAGGACAGTGTAGAGGGAGCTTTACTCTGTATCTAACCCCATGCTCTATCTGTCCTGTGTGTGTTTGTTGAGGACAGTGTCGAGGGAGCTTTACTCTGTATCTAACCCCGTGCTGTACCTGTCCTGGGAGTGTTTGATGATGTGGAGATGCCGGCGTTGGACTGGGGTAAACACAGTAAGAAGTTTAACAACACCAGGTTAAAGTCCAACAGGTTTATTTGGTAGCAAAAGCCGCACAAGCTTTCGAGGCTCTGAGCCCCTTCTTCAGGTGAGTGGGAATTCTGTTCACAAACAGAACTTATAAGACACAGACTCAATTTACATGAATAATGGTTGGAATGCGAATACTTACAACTAATCCAGTCTTTAAGAAACAAAACAATGGGAGTGGAGAGAGCATCAAGACAGGCTAAAAAGATGTGTATTGTCTCCAGACAAGACAGCCAGTGAAACTCTGCAGGTCCACGCAACTGTGGGAGTTACACATAAATATTTCTGCTTTTTTCCTCCTGAGTCTTTATCATGCGATCCTAGAATCAGAATTTATGTCACACTATTTGTAACTCCCACAGTTGCGTGGACCTGCAGAGTTTCACTGGCTGTCTTGTCTGGAGACAATACACATCTTTTTAGCCTGTCTTGATGCTCTCTCCACTCCCATTGTTTTGTTTCTTAAAGACTGGATTAGTTGTAAGTATTCGCATTCCAACCATTATTCATGTAAATTGAGTCTGTGTCTTATAAGTTCTGTTTGTGAACAGAATTCCCACTCACCTGAAGAAGGGGCTCAGAGCCTCGAAAGCTTGTGTGGCTTTTGCTACCAAATAAACCTGTTGGACTTTAACCTGGTGTTGTTAAACTTCTTACTGTGTTTGATGGGGACAGTGTAGAGGGAGCTTTACTCTGTATCTAACCCCGTGCTGTACCTGTCCTGGGAGTGTTTGATGGGGACAGTGCAGAGGGAGCTTTACTCTGTATCTAACCCCGTGCTGTACCTGTCCTGGGAGTGTTTGATGGGGACAGTGTAGAGGGAGCTTTACTCTGTATCTAACCCCGTGCTGTACCTGTCTTGGGAGTGTTTGATGGAGACAGTGCAGCGGGAGCTTTACTCTGTATCTAACCCTGTGCTGTACCTGTCCTGGGAGTGTTTGATGGGGACAGTGTAGAGGGAGCTTTACTCTGTATCTCACCGTGTGCTGTACCTGTCCTGAGAGTGTTTGATGGGGACAATGTAGAGGGAACTTTACTCTGTATCTAACCCTGTGCTTTACCTGTCCTGGGAGTGTTTGATGGGGACAGTGTAGAGGGAACTTTACTTTGCATCAAACCCCGTGCTGTACCTGTCCTGGGAGTGTTTGATGGGGACAGTGTCGAGGGAGCTTTACTCTGTATCTAACCCCGTGCTGTACCTTTGGAGGGAGTCTTTGATGGGGACAGTGTAGAGGGAGCTTTACTCTGTATCTAACCCCATGCTCTATCTGTCCTGTGTGTGTTTGATGGGGACTGTGTCGAGGGAGCTTTACTCTGTATCTCACCCCGTGCTGTACCTGTCCTGGGAGTGTTTGATGGGGACAGTGTAGAGAGAGCTTTACTCTGTCTCTAACCCCGTGCTGCACCTGTGGAGGGAGTGTTTGATGGGGACAGTGTCGAGGGAGCTTTACTCTGTATCTAACCCCATGCTCTATCTGTCCTGTGTGTGTTTGATGGGGACAGTGTCGAGGGAGCTTTACTCTGTATCTAACCCCGTGCTGTATCTGTCCTGAGTGTGTTTGATGGGGGACTTTGTAGAGGGAGCTTTGCTCTGTATCTAACCCCGTGCTGTACCTGTCCTGGGAGTGTTTGATGGGGACAGTGCAGAGGGAGCTTTACTCTGTATCTAACCCCGTGCTGTACCTGTCCTGGGAGTGTTTGATGGGGACAGTGTAGAGGGAGCTTTACTCTGTATCTAACCCCATGCTCTATCTGTCCTGTGTGTGTTTGATGGGGACAGTGTCGAGGGAGCTTTACTCTGTATCTAACCCCGTGCTGTACCTGTCCTGGGAGTGTTTGATGGGGGACTTTGTAGAGGGAGCTTTGCTCTGTATCTAACCCCGTGCTGTACCTGTCCTGGGAGTGTTTGATGGGGACAGTGCCGAGGGAGCTTTACTCTGTATCTAACCCCGTGCTGTACCTGTCCTGGGAGTGTTTGATGGGGACAGTGGAGGGGGAGCTTTACTCTGTATCTAACCCCGTGCTGTACCTGTTCTGGGAGTGTTTGATGGGGACAGTGCAGAGGGAGGTTTACTCTGTATCTAACCCTGTGCTGTATCAGTCGAGGGAGTGTGTGATGCGGACAGTGTAGAGGGAACTTTACCCTGTACCTCGCCCATGCTGTCCTTGTCCTGGGAGTGATTGATGGGGACAATGTAGATGGAATTTTACTTTGAATCTAACCCCGTGCTGTACCTGTGGAGGGAGTGTTTGATGGGGACAGTGTAGAGGGAGCTTTACTCTGTATCTAACCCCATGCTCCACCTGTCCTGGGAGTGTTTGATGGGGACAGTGTCGAGGGAGCTTTATTCTGTATCTAACCCCGTGCTGTACCTGTCCTGTGAGTGTTTGATGGGGACAGTGTAGAGGGAGTTTTACTCTGTATCTCACCGTGTGCTGTACCTGTCCTGGGAGTGTTTGATGGGGACAGTGTAGAGGGAACTTTACTTTGCATCTCACCCCGTACTGTACCTGTCCAGGGAGTGTGTGATGCGGACAGTGCAGAGGGAGCTTTACTCTGTATCTCACCCTGTGCTGTTCTGTCCTGGGAGTGTTTGATGGGGGACAGTGTAGAGGGAGCTTTACTCTGTATCTAACCCCGTGATGTACCTGTCCTGGGAGTGTTTGATGGTGGAGAGGGTAGAGGGAGCTTTACTCTGTATCTAACCCCGTGCTGTACCTGTCCTGGGAGTGTGTGATGCGGACAGTGTAGAGGGAACTTTACCCTGTACCTCGCCCATGCTGTCCGTGTCCTGGGAGTGATTGATGGGGACAGTGTAGATGGAAATTTACTTTGTATCTAACCCCGTGCTGTACCTGTGGAGGGAGTGTTTGATGGGGACAGTGTAGAGGGAGCTTTACTCTGTATCTAACCCCATGCTCTATCTGTCCTGTGTGTGTTTGATGGGGACAGTGTAGAGGGAGCTTTACTCTGTATCTAACCCCGTGCTGTACCTGTCCTGGGAGTGTTTGATGGGGACAGTGCAGAGGGAGCTTTACTCTGTATCTAACCCCGTGCTGTACGTGTCCTGGGAGTGTTTGATGGGGACAGTGCAGAGGGAGCTTTACCCTGTATCTAACCCCTTGCTGTACCTGTCCTGGGAGTGTTTGATGATGTGGAGATGCCGGCGTTGGACTGGGGTAAACACAGTAAGATGTTTACCCTGAAGAAGGGGCTCAGAGCCTCGAAAGCTTGTGTGGCTTTTGCTACCAAATAAACCTGTTGGACTTTAACCTGGTGTTGTTAAACTTCTTACTGTGTTTGATGGGGACAGTGTAGAGGGAGCTTTACTCTGTATCTAACCCCGTGCTGTACCTGTCTTGGGAGTGTTTGATGGGGACAGTGTAGAGGGAGCTTTACTCTGTATCTAACCCTGTGCTGCACCTGTCCTGGGAGTGTTTGATGGGGACAGTGTAGAGGGAGCTTTACTCTGTATCTAACCCCGTGCTGTACCTGTCCTGGGAGTGTTTGATGGGGACAGTGCAGAGGGAGCTTTACTCTGTATCTAACCCCGTGCTGTACGTGTCCTGGGAGTGTTTGATGGGGACAGTGCAGAGGGAGCTTTACCCTGTATCTAACCCCTTGCTGTACCTGTCCTGGGAGTGTTTGATGATGTGGAGATGCCGGCGTTGGACTGGGGTAAACACAGTAAGATGTTTACCCTGAAGAAGGGGCTCAGAGCCTCGAAAGCTTGTGTGGCTTTTGCTACCAAATAAACCTGTTGGACTTTAACCTGGTGTTGTTAAACTTCTTACTGTGTTTGATGGGGACAGTGTAGAGGGAGCTTTACTCTGTATCTAACCCCGTGCTGTACCTGTCTTGGGAGTGTTTGATGGGGACAGTGTAGAGGGAGCTTTACTCTGTATCTAACCCTGTGCTGCACCTGTCCTGGGAGTGTTTGATGGGGACAGTGTAGAGGGAGCTTTACTCTGTATCTCACCCTGTGCTGTACCTGTCCTGAGAGTGTTTGATGGGGACAGTGTAGAGGGAACTTTACTCTGTATCTAACCCCGTACTGTACCTGTCCAGGGAGTGTGTGATGCGGACAGTGCAGAGGGAGCATTACTCTGTAGCTCACCCTGTGCTGTACCTGTCCTGAGAGTGTTTGATGGGGACAGTGTAGAGGGAGCTTTACTCTGTATCTATCCCCGTGCTCTATCTGTTCTGTGTGTGTTTGATGGGGACTGTGTCGAGGGAGCTTTACTCTGTATCTAACCCCGTGCTGTACCTGTCCTGGGAGTGTTTGATGGGGACAGTGTAGAGGGAGCTTTACTCTGTCTCTAACCCCGTGCTGTACCTGTGGAGGGAGCGTTTGATGGGGACAGTGTAGAGGGAGCTTTACTCTGTATCTAACCCCGTGCTGTACCTGTCCTGTGTGTGTTTGATGGGGACAGTGTCGAGGGAGCTTTACTCTGTATCTAACCCCGTGCTGTACCTGTCCTGGGAGTGTTTGATGGGGACAGTGTAGAGGGAGCTTTACTCTGTATCTAACCCCGTGCTGTACCTGTCCTGGGAGTGTTTGATGGGGGACTTTGTAGAGGGAGCTTTGCTCTGTATCTAACCCCGTGCTGTACCTGTCCTGGGAGTGTTTGATGGGGACAGTGCAGAGGGAGCTTTACTCCGTATCTAACCCCGTGCTGTACCTGTCCTGGGAGTGTTTGATGGGGACAGTGTAGGGGGAGCTTTACTCTGTATCGAACCCCGTTCTGTACCTGTACTGGGAGTGTTTGATGGGGACAGTGCAGAGGGAGGTTTACTCTGTATCTAACCCTGTGCTGTACCAGTCGAGGGAGTGTGTGATGCGGACAGTGTAGAGGGAACTTTGCCCTGTACCTCGCCCATGCTATCCTTATCCTGGGAGTGATTGATGGGGACAGTGTCGAGGGAGCTTTATTCTGTATCTAACCCCGTGCTGTACCTGTCCTGGGAGTGTTTGATGGGGACAGTGTAGAGGGAACTTTACTTTGCATCTAACCCCGTACTGTACCTGTCCAGGGAGTGTGTGATGCGGACAGTGCAGAGGGAGCTTTAATCTGTATCTCACCCTGTGCTGTACCTGTCCTGGGAGTGTTTGATGGGGGACAGTGTAGAGGGAGCTTTACTCTGTACCTTACCCCGTGATGTACCTGTCCTGGGACTGTTTGATTCGGGAGCGGATAGAGAGAGCTGTATCTGTATCTAACCCCGTGCTGTACCTATCTCTTACGCACTCTCACACACACATACACTGTACACAAGACTCCAGGTGTGGTCTCACCGAGGCTCTGTCCAGCTGCAGTACGACATCCTTGCTCTTCTACTCCAATCCTCTTGCAATGAAGGCCAACATGGGTGTCACAGTGGTTAGCTCTGCTGCCTCACAGTGCAACGGATCCGGGTTCAATTTTGGTCTCAGGTCACTGTCTTTGTGGAGTTTGCACGTTCTCCACGTGTCTGCGTGGGTTTCCTCCGGGTGCTCCGGTTTCCTCCCACACTCCAAAGATGCGCCCGTTAGGTTGATTGGCCGTGATAAATTGCCCCTTAATGCCAGGGAGATTAGGATATTGTGAGTGAGACTGTGGGACTGTTCTCTATCTGTGTGTGTGTGTGAGGCTGTGCGTGTATCTATGTGTGTGCATCAGTGCGTTTGTGTGTGTTTCACTATCTTCCTGTCTCTCAGTCCCCCAGTCCCAGAATCTGCTTCTCTTTACACAGATGCTGCCTGTCCTGCTCAGTATTCCGGCATTGACTATTTCACAATCTGAGGAGTTGTGAATGCTGCGATCATCAGCGAACATCTCACCTATGGAGGGAAGGTCAGTGATGGAGCAGCTGAAGATGGTTGGGGCCTCGGACACTCACCCTGAGGAACTCCTGCAGTGATGTCCCGGGACTGAGAGGATCAGCTTTGAGATAATCGGCACATTGGGGGAAAGCTTGGAAAGCAGAGGATGCTGATTTAAGGTAAATGGCGACAGCGGCAACATGAGGCAATATCTGTGGCTTTGGAGTGATCCTTGTTGTACCCCACTATTAGCTGCTTGCCCTCCTGAATATATCACTGTTACTCTCTGCATTACTATCTCATCCCTATCTCTCAGTGACTCTGCCTCTCTCCATCTCTCCGGGGAAATTATAATGGGGAGCAAAGAAATGGCAGCAGAATTGAACGTATACTTTGGTTCTGTCTTCACAAAAGAGGCACAGATAACCTGGCAGAAATGTTAGGGAACCAATGGTTTAGTGAGAGTGTGGAATTGAATTGAAGGAAATCAGTATTAGTAAGAAAATGGTGCTGGGGGAATGAATGGGGTTAAAGGCTGACAAATCCCCAGGGCCTGATAATCTACATCCCAGAGTATTAAAGGAAGCGGCGCTGGAAATATTGGATGCATTGCTGGTCATCTTCCAAAATTCTATAGACTCTGGAGCAGTTCCTACAGATTGGGGGGTGGCAAATGTAAACCCACGAAAATTACAGCACGGGAACAGGTCTTTCGGCTCTCCAAGCCTGCACCGACCATGCTGCCTGACTGAACTAAAACCCCCTACCCTTCCGGGGACCATATCCCTCCATTCCCATCTTATTCATGTCTTTGTCAAGACGCCCTTGAAAAGTCAGTATCGTATCCGTTTCCACTCCCTCCCCCGGCAACGAGTTCCAGGCACCCACCACCCTCTGTGTAAAAAAACTTTCCTCCCACATCTCCTTTAAACCTTGCCCCTCGCACCTTAAACCTCTGCCCCCGAGTAATAACTCTTCCACCCTGGGAAAAAGCTTCTGACTATCCACTCTGTTCATGCCCCTCATAATCTGGCAGACTTCTATCAGGTGTACAGGTTAGGTGGATTGGCCAAGCTAAATTGTCCCTTCGTGTCAGGAGGATTAGCTGAGGTAAATGTATGGGATTATAGGGATGGGGCCTGCGTGGGATTGTGGTCAGTGCAGACTCGATGGGCCGAATGGCCTCCTGCACTACAGGATTCTATGAACCCTGTTCTGTATTTGGTTTGGGATTGTTTGTTGAAAAGTGTAGTTGAAGTGTTACTCTGTAATGCTGGAATTTAGGCTACGGGATGATTGGATCAAACACTTCAAGATAATAAGGGGAATGGAGAGGACTGATAAAGAACACCTTTTCCTGCTGTTTGGGGAGTCCAGGACTTGGGGACATTGGATTTCAAACAATGTTGAGGATTTTAGACTTGAAGGAGTGGAATTCAGAAACACTTTGCCACACCAGCTGTGATATTAGTTTGGAACTACCTTCTATAATTCGCAGTTGATGCTCAGTCGCTTATTAATGTTTAAATCTGAGGTTGATAGGTGATATTTTTATACAGGAGAAGCAATTTAAAATCAATGGGTCAATGTTAAAATGGATGCAGGAACAGAGAGACCTGGGCTTTCAGTTCATTTTTACATCTTAAAGATTCAACCTGGGGCTCAGAATCTGTCAGTTGAATCTACTTTTCCCGCCTGATAAAGTGTCAACAATTGTGTTGGGGAATGTGACAAAAGGTGACATTCCTGCACAGTGGGGTTGGGAGGTTGTTTGAAAGGAGATGCAGATTGTATCAGAAAGCGTCAATTAGATTGTGTCTCGTTGCAGAAGGTGCATATTTCACAGGAAATGCCCCGAGATAAAGACTAGTTTCACCGATGTCTGAGTAACTTTCAAAGTCTGCAGACGCATGAAGGGGGCAGAGATATTGTAATATTCAGAGCAGGAGATGGGGGACAATCACAGAATTGAAGATGTGAGGCCATCTCCTGTTACCGAATGTCAGTGTTTAGCTTTTAAACTTTAGTCCTGGGCTAATAATTCCAAGTTTGCAATCCCACACTTTGCTGTTGTGAATTAGAGTTGTGAATTTTCTGAAATTGGTTGTGTAATAAAACTCCATGCAGGATGCAATGATTTCCATTCTGTCTGCTGCTGCAAAGCCCCCGTGTCTGTCTCAGTTTCATCGTATTTATCAATGATTTGAGATCCTAGAATCATAGAATCCCTAAAGGGCAGACCATTCGGCCCATCGAGTCTGCATCGACCACAATCCCACCCAGGCCCTATTCCCGTAACCCCATATATTTACCCTGTTAATCCCCTGACACTAAGGTCAATTTATCATGGCCAATCCACCTAACCCGCACATGTTTGGACTGTGGGAGGAAACTGGAGCACCCGGAGGAAACCCACGCAGACACTGGGAGAACTCTACACTGACAGCGAGCTGAGGCTGGAATTGAACCTGGGTTCTTGGTGCTGTGCTAACCACTGTGCCACCATGCCGTTCATCATAGAATCCCTAAAGTGCAGAAGGAGGTCCTTTGGTCCATCAAGCCTGCCCCCGACAACAATACCACCCGGGCCTGAATCTCCCTCACACTAAGGGGCAATTGAGCACGGCCAATTAACTCCACCCGCACATCTTTGGAGTGTGGGAGGAAACCAGAGCACCCGGAGGAAACCCACGCAGACACGGGGAGAATGTACAAACTCCACACAGACAGTCACCCGAGGCTGGAATTGAACGTGGGTCCTTGGTGCTGTGGGGGAGCAGTGCTAACCACTGTGCCATCATGTCGCCCGGTGATGAGACTGAAAGTTTGCTACATTTCACAGAAATAGGCAGCATTTTAAGTCTTACAGCGAGAAGCTTCAAATGGCAAAGAGGTATTCCGCTGCATAAGAGGCCATTCAGCTCATTGAGTCTGCACAGACTTGATGACAGAGTATCTTACCCAGGCCCTCACCCCAGCCCTATCCCCATAACCCCATTGCTAATCCATCTAACCTATATATCTTGCGAGTGTGGAAGGTAACCAGAGCACCCGGAGGAAACCCACGCAGACACGGGGAGAATGTGCAAACTCCACACAGTCACCCAAGGCTGGAATTGAACCCGGGTCCCTGGCGCTTTGAGGCAGCAGTACGAACCACTGTGCCACCATGCCGCCCGAAAGTAAAATGTCTTAACTGAATGGATCAAAGAGAGAAAGATGGATTTCATTGGAGACAATTGTGTGGTCACCCACTTTAAAAAGGATAGAACAGATTGCTTTATGAATGGGGAAAGGCTGGAAAGAGTGGAGGCCCAAAGAGACTTGGGGCAGTCACATCAACGTAGAAAAAAGGAGGAGGAGGAGGCCATTCAGCCCTTCGAGCCTGACCCACCATTCAACGCTATCATGGCCGATCCTCTGTCTCAATGCCATACCCCAGCGCTCTCCCCATACACCTCGACACCTTTAGAGTCTGGAACTCTATCTCTTTCCTTCTTAAATATATTCAGTGACTTGGTCTCCACAGCTTTCTGTGGGAGAGAATTCCACAGGTTCACCACCCTCTGAGTGAAGAGGTTTCCCCTCATCTCAGTCCCAAATGGCCTCCCCCCGTATCCTGAGACTGTGACCCCTTGTTCCAGACACCCCCAGCCGGAGGAAACAGTATCCCTGTATCCAGCCTGTCCAGCACTGTCAGAATTTTATACCTTTCAATTAGATCCTCTCTCACTCTTCTACATTCCAGTGAATACAGGCCCAGCCGACCCAATCTCCCCTCAGACATCAATGCTGCCATCCCAGGAATCAGTCTGGTGAACATTCACTGCTCTCCCTCTGTGGCAAGTGCATCCTTCCTCAGATAAGGAGAGGAACACTGTACACAAGACTCCAGGTGTGGTCTCACCGAGGCTCTGTCCAGCTGCAGTAAGACATCCTTGCTCTTCTACTCCAATCCTCTTGCAATGAAGGCCAACATGGGTGTCACAGTGGTTAGCTCTGCTGCCTCACAGTGCCACGGACCTGGGTTCAATTTTGGTCTCAGGTCACTGTCTGTGTGGAGTTTGCACATTCTCCCCGTGTCTGCGTGGGTTTCCTACTGGTGCTCCGGTTTCCTCCCACACTCCAAAATGCGCGCATTAGGTTGATTGGCCGTGATAAATTGCCCCTTAATGCCAGGGAGATTAGGATCTTGTGAGTGAAACTGTGGGACTGTTCTCTATCTGTGTTTGTGTGTGAGACTGTGCGTCTATCTATGTGTGTGTGTGTGTGAGACTGTGCGTGTATCTACGTGTGTGTGTGTGTGTGAGACTGTGCGTGTATCTCTGTGTGTGTGTGTCTGTGCATCACTGCGTTTGTTGTCAGTGAGTTTGTGTGTGTTTCACTATCTTCCTGTCTCTCAGTCCCCCAGTCCCAGAATCTGCTTCTCTTTACACAGATGCTGCCTGTCCTGCTCAGTATTCCGGCATTGACTATTTCACAATCTGAGGAGTTGTGAATGCTGCGATCATCAGCGAACATCTCACCTATGCAGGGAAGGTCAGTGATGGAGCAGCTGAAGATGGTTGGGGCCTCGGACACTCACCCTGAGGAACTTCTGCAGTGATGTCCCGGGACTGAGAGGATCGGCTTTGAGATAATCGGCACATTGGGGGAAAGCTTGGAAAGCAGAGGATGCTGATTTAAGGTAAATGGCGACAGCGGCAACATGAGGCAATATCTGTGGCTTTGGAGTGATCCTTGTTGTACCCCACTATTAGCTGTTTGCCAACCTGAATATCTCACTGTTACTCTCTGCATTACTATCTCACCCCTATCTCTCAGTGACTCTGCCTCTCTCCATCTCTCCGGGGAAATTATAATGGGGTGCAAAGAAATGGCAGCAGAATTGAACATATACTTTGGTTCTGTCTTCACAAAAGAGGCACAGATAACCTGGCAGAAATGTTAGGGAACCAATGGTTTAGTGAGAGTGTGGAATTGAATTGAAGGAAATCAGTATTAGTAAGAAAATGGTGCTGGGGGAATGAATGGGGTTAAAGGCTGACAAATCCCCAGGGCCTGATAATCTACATCCCAGAGTATTAAAGGAAGCGGCGCTGGAAATATTGGATGCATTGCTGGTCATCTTCCAAAATTCTATAGACTCTGGAGCAGTTCCTACAGATTGGGGGGTGGCAAATGTAACCCCACTATTTAAAATAATCTTTTCACTTGCGTGTAATTTATCACAGAACACGGGCAGCATGGGCTTATCGAGAATGACGGGATAGTGTTGGGGTGGAGAAGTTATTCCTTCAAGTGGAAATCAGTGTAGTTTTGAAATGTGTTGAGGGTTTCTGCCTCTCCCCATTCAATCGTTCCCAACCTCTCTGTCGAGGCTCCTTCTCACTTTCTACCAGACAATGATTTGTGTTCGAGAGCGGGTGCAGAGGAGATGGAAATGAAACGGACAGACAGTTAACTTCAACACTGTATCTGTCCTGGGAGTGTATGAAGGGGAGTGTCGAGGCAGCTTTACTCTGCATCGAAAGCCTTGCTGTATCTGTCCTGGGAGTATTTAATGGCGACAGTGTAGAGGGAGCTTTACTCTGTATCTAACCCCGTGCTGTAACTGTCCTGGGTGTGTTTGATGGGAACAGTGTGGCGGGAGCTTTACTCTGTACCTAACGCCGTGCTGTACCTGTCCTGGGAGTGTTTGATGGGGACATTGGAGAGGGAGCTTTACTCTGTATCTAACCCCGTGCTGTACCTGTCCTGGGAGTGTTTGATGGGGACATTGGAGAGGGAGCTTTACTCTGTATCTCGCCCCGTGCTCAAACTGTCCTTGGCGTGTTTGAAGGGGACCCGTGTTGAGGGAGCTTTACTCTGTACCTAACCCTGTGCTGTATCTGTCCATGGAGTGTTTCATGGCGACAGGGAAGAGGGAGCTTTACTCTGTATCTAACCTCGTGCTGTACCTGTCATGGGAGTGTTTGAAGGGGACAGTGTAGAGGGAGCTTTATTCGGTATCTAACCCCGTGCTGTACCTGTCCTGGGAGTGTTTTTTGGGGACAGTGTCGAGGGAGATTTACCCTGTATCTAACCCCGTGATGTACCTGTCCTGGGAGTGTTTTTTGGGGACAGTTTAGAGTGACCTTTACTCTGTATCTAACCCCGTGCTGTACCTGTCCTGGGAGTGTTTTTTGGGGACAGTGTCGAGGGAGCTTTACTCTGTATCTAACCCCGTGATGTACCTGTCCTGGGAGTGTTTTTTGGGGACAGTGTCTAGGGAACTTTACTCTGTGTCTAACTCCATGCTGTATCAATCCTGGGAGTGTTTTGACGTGGGAAAGTGCAGAGGGAGCTTTACTCTGTATCTGACCCTGTGCTGTCCCTGTCCTGGGAGTGTTTGATGGGGACACTGTAGAGGGAGCTTTACTCTGTATCTAGTCCCGTGCTGTACCTGTCCTGCGAGTGTTTGAAGGGGACAGTGTAGAGGGAGCTTTACTCTGTATCTAACCCCGTGCTGTACCTGTCCTGCGAGTGTTTGTTGGGGACAGTGTCGAGGGAGCTTTACTCTGTATCTAACCCCCTGCTGTCCCTGTCCTGGGACTGTTTGATGCGGACAGTGTCGAGGGAGCTTTACTCTGGATGTAACGCCTTGCTGTATCTGTCCTGGGAGTATTTAATGGCGACAGTGTAGAGGGAGCTTTACTCTGTATCTAACTCCATGCTGTATCTATCCTGGGAATTGTTTGATGGGGACAGTGTAGAGAGAGCTTTACTCTGTATCTAAACCCGTGCTTTACCTGTCCTGAGTGTGTTTGGTGGGGACAGTGTCGAGGGAGCTTTTCTCTGTATCTCACCCCGTGCTGTATCTGTCCTGGGAGTGTTTGCTGGAGACGGTGTACAGCGAGCTTTACTTTGTATCTAACCCTGTGCTGCACCTGTCATGGGAGTGTTTGATGGGGACAGTGTGGAGGAAGCTTTAATCTGTATCTAACCCCGTGCTGTACCTGTCCTGGGGGTTTTTGCTGGGGACAGTGTTGTGGGAGCTTTACTCTGTATCTAACCCCGTGCTGTACCTGTCCTGGGAGTGTTTGATGGGGACAGTGTAGAGGGAGCTTTACTCTGTATCTAACCCCGTGCTGTATCTGTCCTGGGTGTTTTTTGATAGGGACAGTGTAGAGGGAGCTTTACTCAGTATCTAACCCCCTGCTGTAAATGTCCTGGGAGTGTTTCATGGGGACAGTGTTGTGGGATCTTTATTCTGTATCTAACCCCGTGCTGTACCTGTCCTGGGTGCGTTTGATGCGGACGGTGTAGAGGGAGCTTTACTCTGTATCTAACCCCGTGCTGTACCTGTCCTGTGTGTGTTTGATGGGGACAGTGTAGAGGGAGCTTAACTCTGTATCTAACCCCGTGCTGTACCTGTCCTGAGTGTGTTCGGTGGGGACGGTGTAGAGGGAGCTTTACTCTGTATCTAACCCCGTGCTGTACCTGTCCTGTGTGTGTTTGATGGGGACAGTGTAGAGGGAGCTTTACTCTGTATCTAACCCCGTGCTGTACCTGTCCTGAGTGTGTTCGGTGGGGACAGTGTAGAGGGAGCTTTACTCTGTATCTAACCCCGTGCTGTACCTGTCCTGTGTGTGTTTGATGGGGACAGTGCAGAGGGAGCTTTACTCTGTATCTAACCCCGTGCTGTACCTGTCCTGGGAGTGTTTGATGTGGGACAGTGGAGAGGGAGCTTTACTCTGTATATAACCCCGTGCTGCACCTGTCCTGAGTGTGTTTGATGGGGACTGTGTACGGCGAGCTTTACTCTGGATCTCATCCCGGGCTGTATCTGTCCTGGGAGTGTTTGATGGGGCACAGTGTAGAGGGATCTTTATTCAATATCTAACCCCATGCTGTATCTGTCCTGGGAGTGTTTGATTGAGACAGTTTAGAGGGAGCTTTACTCTGTATCTAACCCCGTGCTGTACCTGTCCTGGGAGTGTTTGATGGGGACAGTGTAGAGGAAGCTTTACTCCGTATCTGACCCCGTGCTGCACCTGTCCTGAGTGTGTTTCATGGGGACAGTGTACAGGGAGCTTTACTCTGTATCTAATCCCGGGCTGTATCTGTCCTGGGAGTGTTTGATGGGGACAGTGTCGAGGGAGCTTTACTCTGTATCTAACCCCGTGCTGTACCTGTCCTGGGAGTGTTTTTTGGGGACAGTGTACAGCGAGCTTCACTCTGTATCTAACCCCGTGTTGTACCTGTCCTCGGAGTGTTTGATGGGGATAGTGTAGAGGGATCTTTATTCTGTATCTAATCCCGGCCTCTATCTGTCCTGGGAGTGTTTGATGGGGACAGCGTAGAGGGAGCTTCACTCTGTATCTAAGCCCGTGCTGTACCTGTCCTGGGAGTGTTTGATGCGGACAGTGTCGAGGGAGCTTTACTCTGTATCTCACCCCGTGCTGCACCTGTCCTGAGTTTGTTTCATGGGGACAGTGTACAGGGAGCTTTACTCTGTATCTAATCCCGTGCTGTATCTGTCCTGGGTGTGTTTGATGGGGACGGTGGAGAGGGAGCTTTACTCTGTATCTAACCCCGTGCTGTACCTTTCCTGAGTGTGTTCGGTGGGGACAGTGCAGAGGGAGCTTTACTCTGTATATAACCCCGTGCTGCACCTGTCCTGAGTGTGTTTGATGGGGACAGTGTACAGCGAGCTTTACTCTGGATCTAACCCCGTGCTGCACCTGTCCTGGGAGTGTTTGATGGGGGACAGTGTCGAGGGATCTTTATTCTGTATCTAACGCCATGCTGTATCTGTCCTGGGAGTGTTTGATGGGGACTGTGTAGAGGAAGCTTTACTCTGTATCTAACCCCGTGCTGAACCTGTCCTGAGTGTGTTTCATGGGGACAGTGTTCAGGGAGCTTTACTCTGTATCTCATCCCGTGCTGCACCTGTCCTGAGTGTGTTTCATGGGGACAGTGTACAGGGAGCTATACTCTGTATCTAATCCCGTGCTGTATCTGTCCTGGGAGTGTTTGATGGGGTGACAGTGTAGAGGGAGCTTTCCTCTGTATCTAACCCCGTGCTGTACCTGTCCTGGGAGTGTTTGATGGGGGACAGTTTAGAGGGAGCTTTATTCTGTATCTAATCCCGGGCTGTATCTGTCCTGCAGTGTTTGATGGGGACAGTGTAGAGGGAGCTTTACTCTGTATCGAACCCCGTGCTTTACCTGGCCTGGGAGTGTTTTTTGGGGACAGTGTCGAGGGTGCTTTACTCTGTGTCTAACTCCATGCTGTATCAATCCGGGGAGTGTTTGATGTGGGACAGTGTAGAGGGAGCTTTACTCTGTATCTAACCCCGTGCTGCACCTGTCCCGAGTGTGTTTGATGGGGACAGTGTACAGCGAGCTTCACTCTGTATCTAATCCCGTGCTGCACCAGTCCTGAGTGTGTTTGATGGGGACAGTGTCGAGGGAGCTTTTCTCTGTATCTAACCCCGTGCTGTATCTGTCCTTGGTGTGTTTGATGGGGACAGTGTACAGCGAGCTTTCCTCTGTATATAACCCCGTGCTGCACCTGTCCTGAGTGTGTTTGATGGGGACAGTGTACAGCGAGCTTTACTCTGTATCCAACCCCATGCTGTACCTGTCCTGGGAGTGTTTGATGGGGACGGTGGAGAGGGAGCTTTATTCTGTATCCAATCCCGGGCTGTATCTTTCCTGGGAGTGTTTTTTGGGGACAGGGTCGAGGGAGCTTTACTCTGTGTCTAACTCCATGCTGTATCAATCCTGGGAATGTTTGATGTGGGACAGTGGAGAGGGAGCTTTTTTTTCTGTATCTAACCCCGTGCTGTAACTGTCCTGGGTGTCTTTGATGGGGACAGTGTCGAGGGAGCTTTACTCTATATCTAACCCCGTGCTGTATCTGACCTGGGAGTGTTTGATGGGGACAGTGTCGAGGGAGCTTTACTCTGTATCTAACCCCGTGCTGCACCTGTCCTGAGTGTGTTTGATGGGGACTGTGTAGAGGGAGCTTTACTTTGTATGTAACCCCGTGCTGTATCTGTCCCGGGAGTGTTTGATGGGGACAGCGTAGAGGGAGCTTTACTCTGTATCGAACCCCGTGCTGTACCTGTCCCGGGAGTGATTTTTGGGGACAGTGTCGAGGGAGCTTTACTCTGTGTCTAACGCCATGCTGTACCTGTCCTGGGAGTGTTTGATGTGGGACAGTGTAGAGGGAGCTTTACTCTGTATCTAACCCCGTGCTCTATCTGTCCTGGGAGTGTTTGATGCGGACAGTGTCGAGGGAGCTTTACACTGTATCTAACCCCGTGCTGCACCTGTCCTGGGTGTGTTTGATGGGAACAGTGTAGAGGGAGTTTTCCTCTGTATCTAACCCCGTGCTGTACCTGTCCTGGGAGTGTTTCATGGGGTCAGTGTAGAGGGAGTTTTCCTCTGTATCTAACCCCGTGCTGCACCTGTCCTGAGTGTGTTTCATGGGGACAGTGTACAGGGAGCTTTACTCTGTATGTAACTCCGTGCTGTATCTGTCCTTTGAGTGTTTGATGGGGGACAGTGTAGAGGGAGCTTTACTCTGTATCTAATCCCGTGCTGTATCTGTCCTGGGAGTGTTTGATGGGGGACAGTTTAGAGGGAGCTTTGCTCCGTATCTAACCCCGTGCCCGACCTGTTCTGGGAGTGTTTGATGGGGAACAGTTTAGAGGGAGCTTTACTCTGTATCTATCCCCGTGCTGTACCTGTCCTCGGAGTGTTTGATGGGGATAGTGTAGAGGGATCCTTATTCTGTATGTAATCCCGGGCTGTATCTGCCCTGGGAGTGTTTGATGGGGACAGCGTAGAGGGAGCTTTACTCTGTATCGAACCCCGTGCTGTACCTGTCCTGGGAGTGTTTTTTGGGGATAGTGTCGAGGGAGCTTTCCTCTGTGTCTAATTCCATTCTGTATCAATCCGAGGAGTGTTTGATGTGGGACAGTGTAGAGGGAGCTTTACTCTGTATCTAACCCCGTGCTGTTTCTGTCCTGAGTGTGTTTGATGGGGACAGTGTACAGCGAGCTTTACTCTGTATCTAACCCCGTGCTGTACCTGTCCTGGGATTGTTTGATGGGGACGGTGTAGAGGGAGTTTATTCTGTATCTAACCCCGTGCTGTACCTGTCCTGAGTGTGTTTAGTGGGGACAGTTTAGAGTGACCTTTACTCTGTATCTAACCCCGTGCTGTACCTGTCCTGGGAGTGTTTGAAGGGGACAGTGTAGAGGGAGCTTTACTCTGTATCTAACCCCGTGCTGTACCTGTCCTGGGAGTGTTTTTTGGGGATAGTGTCGAGGGAGCTTTACTCTGTGTCTAACTCCATGCTGTATCAATCCGGGGAGTGTTTGATGGGGACAGTGGAGAGGGAGCTTTACTCTGTATCTAACCCCGTGCTGTACCTGTCCTGGGAGTGTTTGATGGTGCAGTGTCGAGGGAGCTTTTCTCTGTCTCTAAACCCGTGCTGTATCTGTCCTGGGTGGGTTTGATGGGGACAGTGGAGAGGGAGCTTTACTCTGTATCTAACCCCGTGCTGTACCTGTCCTGAGTTTGTTTGGTGGGGACAGTTTAGAGGGAGCTTTACTCTGTATCTAACCCCGTGCTGTACCTGTCCTCGGAGTGTTTGATGGGGACAGCGTAGAGGGAGCTTTACTCTGTATCGAACCCCGTGCTGTACCTGTCCTGGGAGTGTTTTTTGGGGACAGTGTCGAGGGAGCTTTACTCTGTGTCTAACTCCATGCTGTATCAATCCTTGGAATGTTTGATGGGGACAGTGTAGAGGGATATTTACTCTGTATCTAACCCCGTGCTGTAACTGTCCTGGGTGTCTTTGATGGGGACAGTGTCGAGGGAGCTTTACTCTGTATCTAACCCCGTGCTGTATCTGACCTGGGAGTGTTTGATGGGGACAGTGTAGAGGGAGATTTACTCTGTATCTAACCCCGTGCTTTACCTGTCCTGATTGTGTTTGATGGGGACAGTGTACAGCGAGCTTTACTCTGTATCTAATCCAGTGCTGCACCTGTCCTGGGAGTGTTTCATGGGGACAGTGTAGAGGGAGCTTTACTCTGTATCTCACCCCTTGTTGTACCTGTCCTGGGATTGTTTCATGGAGACAGTGTCGAGGGAGCTTTACTCTGTATCTAACCCCGTGCTGTATCGTTCCTGGGAGTGTTTGATGCGGACAGTGTCGAGGGAGCTTTACTCTGTGTCTAACCCTGTGCTGCACCTGTCCTGAGTGTGTTTGATGGGGACAGTGTACAGCGAGCTTTACTCTGTATCTAATCCCCTGCTTCACCTGTCCTGGGAGTGTTTCATGGGGACAGTGTAGAGGGAGCTTTACTCTGTATCTAACCCCTTGTTGTACCTGTCCTGGGATTGTTTGCTGGGGACGGTGTAGAGGGAGCTTTACTCTGTATCTCACCGCGTGCTTTACCTGTCCTGAGTGTGTTTGGTGGGGACAGTGTCGAGGGAGCTTTTCTCTGTATCTCACCCCGTGCTGTATCTGTCCTGGGAGTGTTTGATGCGGACAGTGTAGAGGGAGCTTTACTCTGTATCTAACCCCGTGCTGTATCTGTCGCAGGAGTGTTTGATGGTGACAGTGCAGAGGGAGCTTTACTCTGTATCTAAACCCGTGCTGCACCTGTCCTGGGAGTGTTTGATGGGGACAGTGTGCAGCGAGCTTTACTCTGTATCTCACCCCGTGCTGTACCTGTCCTGGGAGTGTTTGATGGGGACAGTGTGCAGCGAGCTTTACTCTGTATCTAATCCCATGCTGTATCTGTCCTGGGTGTGTTTGATTGGGACAGTGTAGAGGGAGCTTTACTCTGTATCTAACCCCGTGCTGCACCTGTCCTGAGTGTGTTTGATGGGGACAGTGTGGAGGGAGCTTTCCTCTGTATCTAACCCCGTGCTGCACCTGTCCTGAGTGTGTTTGATGGGGACAGTGTACAGCGAGGTTTACTCTGCATCTAACCCCGTGCTGTCCCTGTCCTGGGAGTGTTTGATGGGGACAGTGTAGAGGGAGCTTTACTCTGTATCTAACCCCGTGCTGTACCTTTCCTGAGTGTGTTTGGTGGGGACAGTGTAGAGGGAGCTTCACTCTGTATCTAACCCCGTGCTGTACCTGTCCAGGGAGTGTTTGATGGGGGACAGTGTAGAGGGAGCTTTCCTCTGTATCTCACCCCGTGCTGCACCTGTCCTGAGTGTGTTTGATGGGGGACAGTGTACTGCGAGCTTTACTCTGTATCTCACCCCGTGCTGTACCTGTCCTGGGAGTGTTTGAAGGGGACAGTGTAGAGGGAGCTTTACTCTGTATCTAACCCCGTGCTGTACCTGTCCTGGGAGTGTTTTTTGGGGATAGTGTCGAGGGAGCTTTACTCTGTGTCTAACTCCATGCTGTATCAATCCGGGGAGTGTTTGATGGGGACAGTGGAGAGGGAGCTTTACTCTGTATCTAACCCCGTGCTGTACCTGTCCTGGGAGTGTTTGATGGGGCAGTGTCGAGGGAGCTTTTCTCTGTCTCTAACCCCGTGCTGTATCTGTCCTGGGTGGGTTTGATGGGGACAGTGGAGAGGGAGCTTTACTCTGTATCTAACCCCGTGCTGTACCTGTCCTGAGTTTGTTTGGTGGGGACAGTTTAGAGGGAGCTTTACTCTGTATCTAACCCCGTGCTGTACCTGTCCTCGGAGTGTTTGATGGGGACAGCGTAGAGGGAGCTTTACTCTGTATCGAACCCCGTGCTGTACCTGTCCTGGGAGTGTTTTTTGGGGACAGTGTCGAGGGAGCTTTACTCTGTGTCTAACTCCATGCTGTATCAATCCTTGGAATGTTTGATGGGGACAGTGTAGAGGGAGATTTACTCTGTATCTAACCCCGTGCTGTAACTGTCCTGGGTGTCTTTGATGGGGACAGTGTCGAGGGAGCTTTACTCTGTATCTAACCCCGTGCTGTATCTGACCTGGGAGTGTTTGATGGGGACAGTGTCGAGGGAGCTTTACTCTGTATCTAACCCCGTGCTGCACCTGTCCTGAGTGTGTTTGATGGGGACAGTGTAGAGGGAGCTTTACTCTGTATCTAAGCCTGTGCTGCACCTGTCCTGGGAGTGTTTGATGGGGACAGTGTAGAGGGAGATTTACTCTGTATCTAACCCCGTGCTTTACCTGTCCTGATTGTGTTTGATGGGGACAGTGTACAGCGAGCTTTACTCTGTATCTAATCCCGTGCTGCACCTGTCCTGGGAGTGTTTCATGGGGACAGTGTAGAGGGAGCTTTACTCTGTATCTCACCCCTTGTTGTACCTGTCCTGGGATTGTTTCATGGAGACAGTGTCGAGGGAGCTTTACTCTGTATCTAACCCCGTGCTGTATCGTTCCTGGGAGTGTTTGATGCGGACAGTGTCGAGGGAGCTTTACTCTGTGTCTAACCCTGTGCTGCACCTGTCCTGAGTGTGTTTGATGGGGACAGTGTACAGCGAGCTTTACTCTGTATCTAATCCCCTGCTTCACCTGTCCTGGGAGTGTTTCATGGGGACAGTGTAGAGGGAGCTTTACTCTGTATCTAACCCCTTGTTGTACCTGTCCTGGGATTGTTTGCTGGGGACGGTGTAGAGGGAGCTTTACTCTGTATCTCACCGCGTGCTTTACCTGTCCTGAGTGTGTTTGGTGGGGACAGTGTCGAGGGAGCTTTTCTCTGTATCTCACCCCGTGCTGTATCTGTCCTGGGAGTGTTTGATGCGGACAGTGTAGAGGGAGCTTTACTCTGTATCTAACCCCGTGCTGTATCTGTCGCAGGAGTGTTTGATGGTGACAGTGCAGAGGGAGCTTTACTCTGTATCTAACCCCGTGCTGCACCTGTCCTGGGAGTGTTTGATGGGGACAGTGTGCAGCGAGCTTTACTCTGTATCTCACCCCGTGCTGTACCTGTCCTGGGAGTGTTTGATGGGGACAGTGTGCAGCGAGCTTTACTCTGTATCTAATCCCATGCTGTATCTGTCCTGGGTGTGTTTGATTGGGACAGTGTAGAGGGAGCTTTACTCTGTATCTAACCCCGTGCTGCACCTGTCCTGAGTGTGTTTGATGGGGACAGTGTGGAGGGAGCTTTCCTCTGTATCTAACCCCGTGCTGCACCTGTCCTGAGTGTGTTTGATGGGGACAGTGTACAGCGAGGTTTACTCTGCATCTAACCCCGTGCTGTCCCTGTCCTGGGAGTGTTTGATGGGGACAGTGTAGAGGGAGCTTTACTCTGTATCTAACCCCGTGCTGTACCTTTCCTGAGTGTGTTTGGTGGGGACAGTGTAGAGGGAGCTTCACTCTGTATCTAACCCCGTGCTGTACCTGTCCAGGGAGTGTTTGATGGGGGACAGTGTAGAGGGAGCTTTCCTCTGTATCTCACCCCGTGCTGCACCTGTCCTGAGTGTGTTTGATGGGGGACAGTGTACTGCGAGCTTTACTCTGTATCTAACCCCGTGCTGCACCTGTCCTGAGTGTGTTTGATGGGGGACAGTGTACAGCGAGCTTTACTCTGCCTCTAACCCCGTGCTGCACCTGTCCTGAGTGTGTTTGATGGGGGACAGTGTACAGCGTGCTTTACTCTGCATCTAACCCCGTGCTGTACCTTTCCTGAGTGTGTTTGGTGGGGACAGCGTAGAGGGAGCTTCACTCTGTATCTAACCCCGTGCTGTACCTGTCCTGGGAGTGTTTGATGGGGACAGTGTAGAGGGAGCTTTACTCTGTATCTAACCCCGTGCTGCACCTGTCCTGAGTGTGTTTGATGGGGACAGTGTACAGCGAGCTTTATTCTGTATCTAACCCCGTGCTGTACCTGTCCTGAGTGTGTTTGGTGGGGACAGTGTAGAGGGAGGTTTTCTCTGCATCAAAACACTTGATGAATCCACTCTTCGATCGCTTCAATGTGGGAACAAAGGGGGATCTAATTTTATCCAGTAATTGGATAGAGCTCTTGGGGCTAAAGTGGGATCAGGATGTTGAATTTCATGATCAGCAATGATCATAATGAATGTTGGAGCAGGCTGGAAGGGCCGAATGGCCTCCTCCTGCTTCTAGTTTGTGTGTTTATAAATGATGAAAAGACAGCAGCAGTGGGAGTTCAATATGTGTGGATATTTCACAGCTTGATTCACACAATACACACAGCAATGTCGCTGATATCTTGGAAATGCTGCAAATGTTGTCAAACACAATACGCAGGGCACCTTAATGTTGCAATGTTACTCCCAAACTGTCATCCCACAGGGTCAACATTTCTGTACAATGTGAGTGAATCGTAAGTTAATATAGTTCAGTTTCAATGTTTAAAATAACCAGTCACTTTTCTGTGGCTGCTTTGGGAATGTCAGTGGAATGTAGTTTACAGTAACGTGTGAACAATTGTATTGGGGAATAATTGGAAGCAGTTTCCATTGAGAGCTTCCTGCATTCTGGAAATGTGTGTGATCTATTCAGAGATTGGAAATGATGGATGAATAAAGATACAGTTCTTTGTTACTGACATTAGATTGTGACCCTTGAAGTTTCACCAGTTCCATGTGCTGAGAGAAAGGAATGATTAAGCAACATCCAGCATTCAAATTCTCCAGAGAAGTTTAAAAGGCAGTGAAAGACTGAATACACAAACTCTGAGACAGACAGACACAACTGTATCCACAGCTTAAACCTCATGTTTGAATCTGCAGAGATGAGATCACGGTTGGAATAAACACTGGGATGCTGAGCAATTTGAGTTCTGTTTTTCCTAAAAGTCAATCTAAAAATCTGCAATTAAAAATTCCTTGGACAGAGCAGAGGGGATTTTACTCTGTGTGTTGTGTTTGGGTTGGAAGTGTTTTCTGAGCAGGGTGGTACAATGGCACAGTGGTTGGCACTGCTGCCTCACAGCGCCAGGGACCCGGGTTCAATTCCAGCCTCGGGTGACTGTCTGTGTGGAGTTTACACATTCTCCCCATGTCTGCGTGGGTTTCCTCCGGGTGCCCCGGTTTCCTCCCACACTCCAAAGGTGTGCGGTTTAGGTTGATTGGCTATGCTAAATTGCCCCTTTGTGTCCAGGGATGTGTAGGTTCGGGGAATTAGCTCTGGTAAATGCATGGGGTTATGCGGATAGATGCTCTTTCGGAGAGTCAGTACAGCCCGATAGGCTGAATGGCCTCCTTCTGCACTGTGGTGATTGTATGGTTTTTGTATCGATGAAGATTTACTCTGAAACACTGGGATTGAGGTTAAGGAGTGACTTAATGAAACCCTTCAAAATAATAAGTGAAATGGAGAGGGTTAATAAAGAAGAAAGCTAAAAGCAAAATACTGCAGATGCAGGAATCATGGGTGGCACAGAGGTTAGCACTGCTGCCTCAGAGCGCCAGGGACCCGGGGTCGAATCCACGCTCGGGTCACTGTCTGTGCGGAGTCTGTACATTCTCCCCGTGTCTGCGTGGGTTTCCTCCGCCTGCTCCACTTTCCTCCCACAGTCTGAAAGACACGATGGTTAGGTGCGTTGGCCATGCTAAATTCTCCCTCAGTGTCGTCGAACAGGTGGCGGAGTGTGTCGACTTGTGAATTTTCACAGTAACTTCATTGCAGTGTTAAAGTACGCCTATTTGTGACACGAATAAATAAACTTAAACTCAAAACTGAAACAAAAACAAAATGCTGTAAAATCACAGCAGGTCTGACAGCATCTGTGGAGAGGGAATAGAGCCAATGTTTCGAGTCAGGATGACCCACTGATGCTGATAAAGAGGAACATTTTCTGCTGGTTGGGGAGTCCAGGACTTGGGGGACATTGGATTTTAGACAATGTTTAGTATTTCAGACTTTTAGGAGTGAAATGAAGAAACACTTTGCCACGTGGAACTTACAAAGAAACATAGAAAATAGGAACAGGTGGAGGCCATTCAGCCCTTCCATCCTGCTCCGCCATCCATTGTGACCATGGCTGATCATGGTTTCCTCCGGGTGCTCCGGTTTCCTCCCACAGTCAAAAGATGCCCAGGTTGGTTGATTGGCCGTGACAAATTGACCCTAGTTTCGGGGGGGATCAGCAGGGTAAATGTGTGGTGTTACGGGGATAGGGTGGGATTGTTGTCGGTGCAGGCTCGATGGGCCGAATGGTCTCCTCCTGTTCCTATTTGCTACGTTTTTTTGTAAGTGTCAGGTACAATCTGCGATTGTACATCTTGTGTGTGTCTCAGTGTCAGCTCTGAAACCTGTACAGCACAATCCCATCCTGTTTCAGTCTCAGCCTGCCTGTGTATCTGTATCTCTCCCTCTGAAATTAGCTTGCCCTTTTCCTGAATAAGACTGACGACATTTCCAAAGGGCTGGATTCATACAATTTAAACAGCAAGCTTTCTTCAAACGATGGTTTGCAAATGTTGGTGAGCTCAGTACACGTGGTACATTAATGTTACAATGAGATAGAATCTGTATTCAGACAACTGTCATCCCAGAGGCTCCAAACTTCACCGTGTTAACATTCTGACCAAACACTAAAGCTTTCCATAAAGCAAGGCTGACAAATTCCAATCCCCCTTTTCCGATGCGCTCTGACTAATATATTTCTTTCACTCACTATCTCTCGGTCCCCTCTTGATCTCTGTCACTCCCTTTTTCTCACTCACTCAGTCTGTGTTTTCTCTGAATCTCTCTCTCTCTCCCTCTGAGAATCTGGAATGAAACACCAGTCAGCTTTTTTAGGTTTGTTCACAGTGAGCAATTTTCTTCAATGCTTTCTCAGATAAGGAGAGCAAAACTGTACACAATACTGCAGGTGTGGTCTCACTGTGGCCCTGTACAGCTGCAGTAAGACATCCTTGCTCCTGGACTCACATCCTCTTGCAAAGAAGGACAACATCCCATTGGTCTTCCTAACTGCTTGCTTACCTGCACGCTTCACCACTCTATCCACCTGTGACTCCACTTCCAAGGAGCTTTGAATCTGTACCTCGAGATCCCTTTGTTCTGTAACTCTCACCAACGCCCGACCATTAACTGAGTAAGTCCTGCGCTGGTTCGATCCACAAAAATGCATCACCTCGCATTTATCTAAATTAAACTCCATCTGCCATCCATCAGCCCACTGGCCCAATTGATCAAGATCCCGTTGCAACCCGAGATAACCTTCTTCACTGTCCACTGTGCCACAAATCTTGGTGTCAACTGCAAACTTACAAACCATGCCTCCTGAATTCTCATCCAAATCATTAATACAAATGACAAATAACAGTGGACCCAGCACCGATCCCTGAGGCACCCCGCTGGTCACAGGCCTCCGGTTTGACAAAAAACAACCCTCTACAACCACCTTCTGTCTTCTGTCATCAAGCCTAATTTGTATCCATTTGGCAAACTCACCCTGGATCCCGTGAGATTTAACCAAATCCTGTCTGCTTTTGTTTTTAAATATCAGCGTCTCGGACTCCCCTGACACTCACTATCCATCTGAATTAATCTCCATTCCTCACTGTCTAACTGTTACTCTCTGCATTGCTCCCTCTCCCTATCTCTCTGTTACTCTGCATCACTCCATCTCTCTCTCTTCCTCTCTCTCTCTCCCTCTCTCTCTCTATCCCTCTCATCCACCATGTTGTTTATCGTTAAGGGGTCTAATCACGGAGAATTCAAACACTCTTTCTGTTTCTGTCTTGGCAGAATTAGCAACATGAGTGGATATTTCAAGACTGGATTCACACAATACAGACAGAACGCTGGTGAGCTCAGTACACGTGGTACCTGAATGTTACAATAAGATAGAATCTGTATTCAGACAACTGTCACCCCACAGGGTCCAAACTTCACCGTGTTAATTTGATTTGATTTGATTGATTTGTGTTGGGATGCAGTGAAAAGTATTGTTTCTTGTGCGCTATACAGACAAAACATACCGTTCATAGAGTACACAGGGAGAAGGAGAGGAAAGGGTGCAGAATATAGTGTTGCAGTTACCGATAGGGTGTAGAGAAAGATCAGCTCACACACACACACTCTCTCTTACACACTCTCAGACACACACATAATCTCACACACACACACACACTCTCTCATACACACTCTCAGACACACACATAATCTCACACACACACATACACACACTCTCTCTCTCACACACACACTCTCTCTTACACACTCTCAGACACACACATAATCTCACACACACACATACACACACTCTCTCTCTCACACACACACTCTCTCTCACACACACTCACACACACACACTCTCACACACACTCTTTCACGCTCACACACTCTCTAACACATGCACTCTCTCACACTCACTCTCACACACATACACTCTCACCCACACATACACGCGCTCTTTCTCTCACACACAAGACTCTCTCTCATACACACGCGCACTCTTACGCACTCACACACACACACACACACACACACACGCTCTTTCTCTCACACACAAGACTCTCTCTCATACACACGCGCACTCTTACGCACTCACACACACACACACACACACACACGCGCTCTTTCTCTCACACACAAGACTCTCTCTCATACACACGCGCACTCTTACGCACTCACACACACACACACACACACACGCTCTCTCTCTCTCTCTTGCGCACACACTCTCTCTCACACGCGTACTCTCTCTCTCACACACACACTCTCTCTCTCACATTCTTTCATGCTCACACACTCTCTCATGCAGTCTCTCACAGTCTCTCACATATACACTCTCTCTCACACACACACACACTCCCTGTCTCTCTCTCGCACACTACCTGTCTCTCTCAAACACTGTCTCTCACACATTCCCTCTCTCTCACACACACACACAAACACACACATATTCTCTCTCACACACACACAATGATGGGGCACAATGTAGAGGGAGTTTTACTCTGCATCTGACCCCGTGCTGTTCCTGTCCTGGGAGTGTTTGATGGGGACAGTGCAGAGGGAACTTTACTCTGCATCAAACCCCGAGCTCTATCTGCCCTGGGACTATTTGATCGGGACAGTGTAGAGTGGGCTTTTCTGGGTACCTCACCCCTTGCTGTTCCTGTCCTGGATGTGTTTGATGGGGACAGTGTAGAGGGAACTTTACACTGCATCAAACCCGTGCTCAATCTTTCCTGGGAGTGTTTGATGGGGCACAGTGGAGAGGGAGCTTTGCTCTGTATCTAAACCCGTGCTGTATCTGTCCTGGGAGTGTTTGATGGGGACAGTGTAGAGGGAACTTTACTCTGTATCTAACCCCGTGCTGTACCTGTCCTGGGAGTGTTTGATGGGGGACAGTGCAGAGGGAGCTTTACTCTGTATCTAACCCCGTGCTGTACCTGTCCTGGGAGTGTTTGATGGGGGACAGTGTAGAGGGAACTTTACTCTGTATCTAACCCCGTGCTGTACCTGTCCTGGGAGTGTTTGATGGGGGACAGTGTAGAGGGAACTTTACCCTGTACCGAGCCCATGCTGTCATTGTCCTGGGAGTGATTGATGGGGACAGGGTAGAGGGAGCTATACTTTATATCTAACCCCGTGCTGTACCTGTCCTGGGAGTGTTTGATGGGGACAGTGTAGAGGGAGCTTTACTCTGTATCTAACCCCGTGCTGTAGCTGTCCTGGGAGTGTTTGATGGGAACAGTGTAGAGGGAGCTTTACTCTGTATCTACCCCATGCTGTACCTGTCCTGCGAGTGTTTGATGGGGACAGTGGAGAGGGAGCTTTACTCTGTATCTACCCCATGCTGTACAAGCCCTGCGCGTGTTTGATGGGGACAGTTTACAGGGAGCTTTACTCTTTTTCTAACTCCATGCTTTATCTGTCCTGGGAGTGTTTGATGGGGACAATTTCAAGGGAGCTTTACTCTGTATCTAATCCCGTGCTGTACCTGTCCTGGGAGTGTTTGATAGGGACAGTGTAGAGGGAGCTTTACTCTGTATCTACCCCATGCTGTACCTGTCCTGCGAGTGTTTGATGGGGACAATTTCAAGGGAGCTTTACTCTGTATCTAACCCCGTGCTGTACCTGTCCTGGATGTGTTTGATGGGGACAGTGTAGAGGGAACTTTACCCTGTACCTCGCCCATGCTGTACTTGTCCTGGAAGTGATTGATGGGGACAGGAGAGAGGGAGCTTTACTCTGTATCTAAACCCATGCTGTATCTGTCCTGTGAGTGTTTGATGGGGACAGTGCAGAGGGAACTTGACTCTGTATCTAACCCTGTGCTGTACCTGTCCTGGGTTTGTTTGATGGGGACAGTATAGAGGGAGCTTTACTCTGTATCTAACCCCGTGCTCTTCCTGTCCTGGTCATGTTTGATGTGGACAGTGCAGAGGGAGCTTTACTCTGTACCTCTCCTGCGAGTTGTTGATGGGGGACAGTGCAGAGGGAGCTTTACTCTGTATCTAACCCTGTGCTGTACCTGTCCAGGGAGTGTTTGATGGGGACAGTGCGGAGGGAGCTTTACTCTGTATCTAACCTAGTGCTGTACCTGTCCTGGGAGTGTTTGATGGGGGACAGTGTCGAGGGAGCTTTACTCTGTATCTAACCTAATGCTGTACCTGTCCTGGGAGTGTGTGATGGGGACAGTGTAGAGGGAGCTTTACTCTGTATCTTACCCTGTGCTGTAGCTGTCCAGGGAGTGTTTGATGGGGACAGTGTAGAGGGAGCTTTACTCTTTATCTAAGCCCGTGCTCGACCTGTTCTGGTCGTGTTTGATGTGGACAGTGCAGAGGGAGCTTTACACTGTATCTCACCCCGTGCTCTATCTGTCCTGGGAGTGTTTGATGGGGAGAGTGCAGAGGGAGCTTTACTCTGTATCTAACCCTGTGCTGTACCTGTCCTGGGAGTGTGAAGCATCTTGGGATAATACTGTCCAAGGTGCTATATAAATGCAAGTTGTTGTTGTGTGTGTCTGAGTGTCAGCGTCTGTCCATGTCCAGGACACTGCAGGTAACAGAGAATGATTCACTCTGGTCTGCGATTGTACATCTCGTGTGTGTCTCAGTGTCAGCTCTGAAACATGTACAGCACTATCCCATCCTGTTTCTGTGTCTCTCTGCCTCTGTATCTGTATCTCTCCCTCTCGCTCCATCTCTCGCCCCATGACTGAAAGAAACAAGAGTTTAAATCCCACACTGGGATGCTGTTCAATGTGAGTTCAGTTTCCCAGAACTAAAAATCCTCAATAAAAAATTCCTTTGACACAGCAGAGGGAACTTTTCTCAAAGTGAATTTGCGGCTATCTTGAATTTGAACCCAAGTTTTCAATATGGGGGTGGCACAGTGATGCAGGGGTTAGCACTGCTTCCTCACAGTGCCAGGGACCCGCCTTCGATTCCCAGCATGGGTCACTTTCTGACTGGAGTTTGAACGTCCTTCCCGTGTTTGTGTGGGTTTCCTCCGGGTGCTCCGGTTTCATCCCACACTCCAAAGATAGAACAAAGAAAATTACAGCACGGGAACAGGTCTTTCGGCTCTCCAAGCCTGCACCGACCATGCTGCCTGACTGAACTAAAACCCCCTACCCTTCCGGGGACCATATCCCTCCATTCCCATCTTATTCATGTCTTTGTCAAGACGCCCTTGAAAAGTCACTATCGTATCCGTTTCCACTCCCTCCCCCGGCAACGAGTTCCAGGCACCCACCACACTCTGTGTAACACAACTTTCCTCCCACATCTCCTTTAAACCTTGCCCCTCGCACCTTAAACCTCTGCCCCCGAGTAATAACTCTTCCACCCTGGGAAAAAGCTTCTGACTATCCACTCTGTCCATGCCCCTCATAATCTGGCAGACTTCTATCAGGTGTACAGGTTAGGTGGATTGGCCAAGCTAAATTGTCCCTTAGTGTCAGGAGGATTAGCTGAGGTAAATGTATGGGATTATAGGGATGGGGCCCGGGTGGGATTGTGGTCAGTGCAGACTCGATGGGCCGAATGGCCTCCTGCACTGCAGGATTCTATGAACCCTGTTCTGTATTTGGTTTGGGATTGTTTGTTGAAAAGTGTAGTTGAAGTGTTACTCTGTAATGCTGGAATTTAGGCTACGGCATGATTGGATCAAACACTTCAAGATAATAAGGGGAATGGAGAGGACTGATAAAGAACAACTTTTCCTGCTGGTTGGGGAGTCCAGGACTTGGGGACATTGGATTTCAAACAATGTTGAGGATTTTAGACTTGTAGGAGTGGAATTCAGAAACACTTTGCCACACCAGCTGTGATATTAGTTTGGAACTACCTTCTATAATTCGCAGTTGATGCTCAGTCGCTTATTGATGTTTAAATCTGAGGTTGATAGATGATATTTTTATACAGGAGAAGCAATTTAAAATCAATGGGTCAATGTTAAAATGGATGCAGGAACAGAGAGACCTGGGCTTTCAGTTCATGTTTACATCTTAAAGATTCAACCTGGTGCTCAGAATCTGTCAGTTGAATCTACTTTACCCGCCTGATAAAGTGTCAACAATTGTGCTGGGGAATGTGACAAAAGGTGACATTCCTGCACAGTGGGGTTGGGAGGTTGTTTGAAAGGAGATTCAGATTGTATCAGAAAGCGTCAATTAGATTGTGTCTCGTTGCAGAAGGTGCATATTTCACAGGAAATGCCCCGAGATAAAGATTAGTTTCACCGGTGTCTGAGTAACTTTCAAAGTCTGCAGACGCATGAAGGGGGCAGAGATATTGTAATATTCAGAGCAGGAGATGGGGGACAATCACAGAATTGAAGATGTGAGGCCATCTCTTGTTTCCGAATGTCAGTGTTTAGCTTTTAAACTTTAGTCCTGTGCTAATAATTCCAAGTTTGCAATCCCACACTTTGCTGTTGTGAATTAGAGTTGTGAATTTTCTGAAATTGGTTGTGTAATAAAACTCGGTGCAGGATGCAATGATTCCCATTCTGCCTGCTGCTGCAAAGCCCCCGTGTCTGTCTCAGTTTCATCGTATTTATCAATGATTTGAGATCCTAGAATCATAGAATCCCTAAAGGGCAGACCATTCGGCCCATCGGGTCTGCATCGACCACAATCCCACCCAGGCCCGATTCCCGTAACCCCATATATTTACCCTGTTAATCCCCTGACACTAAGGTCAATTTATCATGGCCAATCCACCTAACCCGCACATGTTTGGACTGTGGGAGGAAACTGGAGCACCCGGAGGAAACCCACGCAGACACTGGGAGAACTCTACACTGACAGCGAGCTGAGGCTGGAATTGAACCTGGGTTCTTGGCGCTGTGCTAACCACTGTGCCACCATGCCGTTCATCATAGAATCCCTAAAGTGCAGAAGGAGGTCCTTTGGTCCATCAAGCCTGCCCCCGACAACAATACCACCCGGGCCTGAATCCCCCTAACACTAAGGGGCAATTGAGCACGGCCAATTAACCTCACCCGCACATCTTTGGAGTGTGGGAGGAAACCAGAGCACCCGGAGGAAACCCACGCAGACACTGGGAGAACGTACAAACTCCACACAGACAGTCACCCGAGGCTGGAATTGAACGTGGGTCCTTGGTGCTGTGGGGGAGCAGTGCTAACCACTGTGCCATCATGTCGCCCGGTGATGAGACAGAAAGTTTGCTACATTTCACAGAAATAGGCAGCATTTTAAGTCTTACAGCCAGAAGCTTCAAATGGCAAAGAGGAATTCCACAGCATAAGAGGCCATTCAGCTCATTGAGTCTGCACAGACTGGATGACAGAGTATCTTACCCAGGCGCTCACCCCAGCCCTATCCCCATAACCCCATTGCTAATCCATCTAACCTATATATCTTGCGAGTGTGGAAGGTAACCAGAGCACCCGGAGGAAACCCTTGCAGACACGGGGAGAATGTGCAAACTCCACACAGTCACCCGAGGCTGGCATTGAACCCGGGTCCCTGGCGCTGTGAGGCAGCAGTACGAACCACTGTGCCACCGGGCCGCCCGAAAGTTAAATGTCTTGACTGAATGGTTCAAAGAGTGAAAGATGGATTTCATTGGAGACAATTGTGTGGTCACCCACTTTAAAAAGGATAGAACAGATTGCTTTATGAATGGGGAAAGGCTGGAAAGAGTGGAGGCCCAAAGAGACTTGGGGCGGTCACATCAACATAGAAAATAGGAGGAGGAAGAGGCCATTCAGCCCTTCGAGCCTGACCCACCATTCAACACTATCATGGCCGATCCTCTGTCTCAATGCCATACCCCAGCGCCCTCCCCATACACCTCGACACCTTTAGAGTGTAGAATTCTATCTCTTTCCTTCTTAAATATATTCAGTGACTTGGTCTCCACAGCTTTCTGTGGGAGAGAATTCCACAGATTCACCACCCTCTGAGTGAAGAGGTTTCCCCTCATCTCAGTCCCAAATGGCCTCCCCCGTATCCTGAGACTGTGACCCCTTGTTCCAGACACCCCCAGCCGGAGGAAACAATATCCCTGTATCCAGCCTGTCCAGCACTGTCAGAATTTTATACCTTTCAATTAGATCCCCGCTCACTCTTCTACATTCCAGTGAATACAGGCCCAGCCGACCCAATCTCCCCTCAGACATCAATGCTGCCATCCCAGGAATCAGTCTGGTGAACATTCACTGCTCTCCCTCTGTGGCAAGTACATCCTTCCTCAGATAAGGAGAGGAACACTGTACACAAGACTCCAGGTGTGGTCTCACCGAGGCTCTGTCCAGCTGCAGTAAGACATCCTTGCTCTTCTACTCCAATCCTCTTGCAATGAAGGACAACATCCCATTGGTCGTCCTAACTGCTTGCTGTAGCTGCATGCTTGCTTTCAGTGACTGGTGTTCTCAGATACCCAGGTCCCTTTGTGCAACATTTCCCAATCTATCAACATTCAACTAATACTCTGCCATTCTCTTCCTCCGGCCAAAGTGGATAACGTCACATTTATCCACATTATTCTGCATCTGCCATGTATTTCCCCACTCACTCAACTTGTCTAAATCACCCTGAAGCCTCTTAACATCCTCCTCATCACTCACATTCCCACCAAGTTTCGTCTCATCAGCAAACTTGAGAATATTACGTTTGGTTCCCTCATCCAAATCACTGATGTGTTTTGTGAATAGCTGGGACCCAAGAACTGACCCCTGCGGGACCCCACTCGTCACTGCCTGTTACTTAGAAAAAGATTCATTTATTCCTGTCTGTGCGGAGTCCGCATGTTCTCCCTGTGTCTGCGTGGGTTTCCTCCGGATGCTCCGGTTTCCTCCCTCAGTCTGAAAGATGTGCTGTTTAGGGTGCATTGGCCATGCTAAATTCTCCCTCAGTGTTACCCGAACAGGCGCCGGAGGTTGGTGACTAAGGGATTTTCACAGTAACTTCATTACCGTGTTAATGTAAGCCGACTTGTGACACTAATACATAAACTTCTAAACTTCTTTCAATTCTAAATTAGGAAGCACTTCTTCACACGAGATGTGGTTAAAGTTTGGTACTGTCTTCTGTAAATGAGCCCTCCCTATATCCCCCAGTCCCACCATCCTCTGATATCTGTTTTCCTTTAATCCTGGCTCCCTGACCATTCCCCATTTTAATCCTTTCACCATTGGGGTCTGCAGTTCACTGTGTGGCTCCAACTCTGGAATTCCTTCCCAAAACTCTCTGTCTTCATACCTCCCTTTCCACCATTCAGACACTTCCTAATAACAACCCCTTTTTGACCAGATCTTTGGGGCAATTCTTTTGTCCGTAAACTCGCCTGTGACTCGGCTTCTAATTTTTCACTCCAGGCTCCTGTGAAGCATCTGAGGACGTTTCTGTTCAAGGTGCTATATCAATGCAGGTTGTTGTTTTATGTGTCTGAGTGTCAGTTTCTCTCAATGTCCAGGACACTGCAGGTAACAGAGAATGATTCATTCCCCACTCAACCATTACCATCAAGCCACGGGGTCAACCTGGCATCCCTTAAAAATGAGGTGTCAACCTGGTGAAGCTCCCAAACAGGAGCGGGCAGCACGGTGGCACCAGTGGTTAGCACTGCTGTATCACAGCACCAGGGACACAAGTTCATATCCAGCCTCGGGTCACTATCTGCATTGGTTTCCTCCGAGTGCCGCTCTTCCTTCTCTCAGCCCAAAGATGTGCGGGTTCGGTGGATTGGCCATGCTAACTTTCCCCATAGTCTTAGGGGGATTAGCAGGGTAAATACTTTGACTTGATTAATTATTTTGATTTGATTTATTATTATCATATTAGTATACAGTGAAAAGTCTTGTTTCTTGCGCGCCATGATAATCCTCTTGCAATGAAGGCCAACATGGGTGTCACAGTGGTTAGCTCTGCTGCCTCACAGTGCAACGGACCCGGGTTCAATTTTGGTCTCGGGTCACTGTCTGTGTGGAGTTTGCACGTTCTCCCCGTGTCTGCGTGGGTTTCCTCCGGGTGCTCCGGTTTCCTCCCACACTCCAAAGATGCGCGCGTTAGGTTGATTGGCCGTGATAAATTGCCCCTTAATGCCAGGGGGATTAGGATATTGTGAGTGAGACTGTGGGACTGTTCTCTATCTGTGTGTGTGTGTGAGACTGTGCGTGTATCTATGTGTGTGCATCACTGCGTTTGTGTGTGTTTCACTATCTTCCTGTCTCTCAGTCCCCCAGTCCCAGAATCTGCTTCTCTTTACACAGATGCTGCCTGTCCTGCTCAGTATTCCGGCATTGACTATTTCACAATCTGAGGAGTTGTGAATGCTGCGATCATCAGCGAACATCTCACCTATGGAGGGAAGGTCAGTGATGGAGCAGCTGAAGATGGTTGGGGCCTCGGACACTCACCCTGAGGAACTCCTGCAGTGATGTCCCGGGACTGAGAGGATCGGCTTTGAGATAATCGGCACATTGGGGGAAAGCTTGGAAAGCAGAGGATGCTGATTTAAGGTAAATGGCGACAGCGGCAACATGAGGCAATATCTGTGGCTTTGGAGTGATCCTTGTTGTACCCCACTATTAGCTGTTTGCCCACCTGAATATCTCACTGTTACTCTCTGCATTACTATCTCATCCCTATCTCTCAGTGACTCTGCCTCTCTCCATCTCTCCGGGGAAATTATAATGGGGAGCAAAGAAATGGCAGAAGAATTGAACATATACTTTGGTTCTGTCTTCACAAAAGAGGCACAGATAACCTGGCAGAAATGTTAGGGAACCAATGGTTTAGTGAGAGTGTGGAATTGAATTGAAGGAAATCAGTATTAGTAAGAAAATGGTGCTGGGGGAATGAATGGGGTTAAAGGCTGACAAATCCCCAGGGCCTGATAATCTACATCCCAGAGTATTAAAGGAAGCGGCGCTGGAAATATTGGATGCATTGCTGGTCATCTTCCAAAATTCTATAGACTCTGGAGCAGTTCCTACAGATTGGGGGGTGGCAAATGTAACCCCACTATTTAAAATAATCTTTTCACTTGCGTGTAATTTATCACAGAACACGGGCAGCATGGGCTTATCGAGAATGATGGGATAGTGTTGGGGTGGAGAAGTTATTCGTTCAAGTGGAAATCAGTGTCGTTTTGAAATGTGTTGAGGGTTTCTGCCTCTCTCCATTCAATCCTTCCCAACCTCTCTGTCGAGGCTCCTTCTCACTTTCTACCAGACAATTATTTGTGTTCGGGAGCGGGTGCAGAGGAGATTGAAATGAAAGGGACAGACAGTTAACTTCAACACTGAGAAATGTGAAGTGATGCACTTTGGATAATAAGTTGAGGAGAGAAACCATAAACCAACTGGGAACAAGTTAAATCATGTGCAGGTAAAGGGAAAGCTTTTATACCTCCATCAATCTGTGTCTCTCTCTTTTTCTCACTCTCTGTCTCTGTGTCTTCTGTCCATCTCTCCCTTTCTGGGATTCCGTGAAAAATATCCACAAATATCAGGCAGCCATTTGGCGTTTCTTCCCAGTGGCCATTTCGTGTGAACGCAGCACTGAGATATTTCTGACAGAGTTGTCTCTTCACTAAAGTAACGTTAGTATTTTAAATGTGACAGATACGCAGCTATGGAGACACAAACGAGGGCTGTATTCCCAGGAATTTTGGAGTGTCAGGGACAATTTGATCCAAGTTGTCAGGAGAATAATGGAAACTGATAGCACAGAGAGAGAGAAATGTTTCTTGCTGTTTATCCACCTCCTCCAGTCCCACCATCCTCCCATATCTGTTTTCCTTTCATTCTGGCTCCGTGACCATCCACAATTTGAATCGTTTCCCCATTGGGAGCTGTGTCTTCATCTGCGTGGGCTCCAACTCTGGAATTCCTTCCCTGAACGTTTTACTCAAATGCATCCATGGGATGTGGGCCTGGCTGGTTCTGCCAGCGTTTACTCCTCGTCCCTAATTGCTCATGAACTGAGTGGCTTGCTAGGCCATTTCAAACAGCATCTAAGAGTCAACCACATTGCTGTGAGGCTGGAGTCACATGTAGGCCCGACCAGGTAAGGACGGCAGATTTCCTTCCATAAAGGACATGAGTGAAGCAGATTGGTTTTCTCCATTTTAACACCTCCTTTTCCTCCAATTAAAATAGTTCGTAAAAACCATCTGGCCAAACCTTTGGGACATGTGACCCTAAACTCTCCTGTGACTCGGGGTCAAATTTCTCACATTAAGGCTCCTGTGAAGCATCTTGGGATGTTCAAGGTGCTATATAAATGCAAGTTGTTGTTGTGTGTGTCTGAGTGTCAGCTTCTGTCCATGTCCAGGACACTGCAGGTAACAGAGAATGATTCACTCTGGGCTGCGATTGTACATCTCGTGTGTGTCTCAGTGTCAGCTCTGAAACATGTACAGCACTATCCCATCCTGTTTCTGTGTCTCTCTGCCTCTGTATCTGTATCTCTCCCTCTCGCTCCATCTCTCTCCCCATGACTGAAACAAACGAGAGTTTAAATCCCACACTGGGATGCTGTTCAATGTGAGTTCAGTTTTCCCAGAAATAAAAATCCTCAATTAAAAATTCCTTTCAACAGCAGAGGGAACTTTTCTCAAAGTGAATTTGCGGCTGTCTTGAATTTGAACCCAAGTTTTCAATATGGGGGTGGCACAGTGATGCAGGGGTTAGCACTGCTTCCTCACAGTGCCAGGGACCCGCCTTCGATTCCCAGCATGGGTCACTTTCTGACTGGAGTTTGAACGTCCTTCCCATGTTTGTGTGGGTTTCCTCCGGGTGCTCCGGTTTCATCCCACACTCCAAAGATAGAACAAAGAAAATTACAGCACGGGAACAGGTCTTTCGGCTCTCCAAGCCTGCACCGACCATGCTGCCTGACTGAACTAAAACCCCCTACCCTTCCGGGGACCATATCCCTCCATTCCCATCTTATTCATGTCTTTGTCAAGACGCCCTTGAAAAGTCACTATCGTCGGTGGTGTGGTAGACAGTGAGGAAGGGTGTCGTAGTTTGCAGGAAGACTTAGACAGGTTGCAAAGTTGGGCCGAGAGGTGGCGGATGGAGTTTAATGCGGAGAAGTGTGAGGTAATTCACTTTGGTAGGAATAACAGATGTGTTGAGTATAGGGCTAACGGGAGGACTTTGAATAGTGTGGAGGAGCAGAGGGATCTAGGTGTATGTGTGCATAGATCCCTGAAAGTTGGGAATCAAGTAGATAAGGTTGTTAAGAAGGCATATGGTGTCTTGGCGTTTATTGGTAGGGGGATTGAATTTAGGAGTCGTAGCGTTATGTTGCAACTGTACACAACTCTGGTGCGGCCGCACTTGGAGTACTGTGTGCAGTTCTGGTCCCCACATTACAGGAAGGATGTGGAGGCTTTGGAGAGGGTGCAGAGGAGGTTTACCAGGATGTTGCCTGGTATGGAGGGGAGATCCTATGAGGAGAGGCTGAGGGATTTGGGATTGTTTTCGCTGGAAAGGCGGCGGCTAAGAGGGGATCTTATTGAAACATATAAGATGATTAGAGGTTTAGATAGGGTGGATAGTGATAGCCTTTTTCCTCTGATGGAGAAATCCAGCACGAGGGGGCATGGCTTTAAATTGAGGGGGGGTAGTTATAGAACCGATGTCAGGGGTAGGTTCTTTACCCAGAGGGTGGTGAGGGATTGGAATGCCCTGCCAGCATCAGTAGTAAATGCGCCTAGTTTGGGGGCGTTTAAGAGATCCGTAGATAGGTTCATGGACGAAAAGAAATTGGTTTAGGTTGGAGGGTCACAGTTTTTTTTTTAACTGGTCGGTGCAACATCGTGGGCCGAAGGGCCTGTTCTGCGCTGTAATGTTCTATGTTCTATGTTCTATGTATCCGTTTCCACTCCCTCCCCTGGCAACGAGTTCCAGGCACCCACCACCCTCTGTGTAAAAAAACTTTCCTCCCACATCTCCTTTAAACCTTGCCCCTCGCACCTTAAACCTATGCCCCCGAGTAATAACTCCTCCACCCTGGGAAAAAGCTTCTGACTATCCACTCTGTCCATGCCCCTCATAATCTGGCAGACTTCTATCAGGTGTACAGGTTAAGTGGATTGGCCAAGCTAAATTGTCCCTTAGTGTCAGGAGGAGTGGCTGAGGTAAATGTGTGGGATTATAGGGATGGGGCCTGGGTGGGATTGTGGTCAGTGCTGACTCGATGGGCCGAATGGCCTCCTGCACTACAGGATTCTATGAACCCTGTTCTGTATTTGGTTTGGGATTGTTTGTTGAAAAGTGTAGTTGAAGTGTTACTCTGTAATGCTGGAATTTAGGCTACGGGATGATTGGATCAAACACTTCAAGATAATAAGGGGAATGGAGAGGACTGATAAAGAACAACTTTTCCTGCTGGTTGGGGAGTCCAGGACTTGGGGACATTGGATTTCAAACAATGTTGAGGATTTTAGACTTGTAGGAGTGGAATTCAGAAACACTTTGCCACACCAGCTGTGATATTAGTTTGGAACTACCTTCTATAATTCGCAGTTGATGCTCAGTCGCTTATTAATGTTTAACTCTGAGGTCGATAGATTATATTTTTATACAGGAGAAGCAATTTAAAATCAATGGGTCAATGTTAAAATGGATGCAGGAACAGAGAGACCTGGGCTTTCAGTTCAGTTTTACATCTTAAAGATTCAACCTGGGGCTCAGAATCTGTCAGTTGAATCTACTTTTCCCTCCTGATAAAGTGTCAACAATGTGACAAAAGGAGACATTCCTGCACAGTGGGGTTGGGAGGTTGTTTGAAAGGAGATTCAGATTGTATCAGAAAGCGTCAATTAGATTGTGTCTCTTTGGAGAACGCGCATATTTCACAGGAAACGCCCCGAGATAAAGACTAGTTTCACCAATGTCTGAGTAACTTTCAAAGTCTGCAGACGCATGAAGGGGGCAGAGATATTGTAATATTCAGAGCAGGAGATGGGGGACAATCACAGAATTGAAGATGTGAGGCCATCTCCTGTTTCCGAATGTCAGTGTTTAGCTTTTAAACTTTAGTCCTGTGCTAATAATTCCAAGTTTGCAATCCCACACTTTGCTGTTGTGAATTAGAGTTGTGAATTTTCAGAAATTGGTTGTGTAATAAAACTCGGTGCAGGATGCAATGATTCCCATTCTGCCTGCTGCTGCAAAGCCCCCGTGTCTGTCTCAGTTTCATCGTATTTATCAATGATTTGAGATCCTAGAATCATAGAATCCCTAAAGGGCAGACCATTCGGCCCATCGAGTCTGCATCGACCACAATCCCACCCAGGCCCGATTCCCGTAATCCCATCTATTTACCCTGTTAATCCCCTGACACTAAGGTCAATTTATCATGGCCAATCCACCTGACCCGCACATGTTTGGACTGTGGGAGGAAACTGGAGCACCCGGAGGAAACCCACGCAGACACTGGGAGAACTCTACACAGACAGCGAGCTGAGGCTGGAATTGATCCCGGGTCCCTGGCGCTGTGAGGCAGCAGTACGAACCACTGTGCCACCGTGCCGCCCTAAAGTGAAATGTCTTAACTGAATGGTTCCAAGAGTGAAAGATGGATTTCATTGGAGACAATTGTGTGGTCACCCACTTTAAAAAGGATAGAACAGATTGCTTTATGAATGGGGAAAGGCTGGAAAGAGTGGAGGCCCAAAGAGACTTGGGGCGGTCACATCAACATCGAAAATAGGAGGAGGAGGAGGCCATTCAGCCCTTCGAGCCTGACCCACCATTCAACACTATCATGGCCGATCCTCTGTCTCAATGCCATACCCCAGCGCTCTCCCCATACACCTCGACACCTTTAGAGTCTAGAAATCTATCTCTTTCCTTCTTAAATATATTCAGTGACTTGGTCTCCACAGCTTTCTGTGGGAGAGAATTCCACAGGTTCACCACCCTCTGAGTGAAGAGGTTTCCCCTCATCTCAGTCCCAAATGGCCTCCCCCATATCCTGAGACTGTGACCCCTTGTTCCAGACACCCCCAGCCGGAGGAAACAATATCCCTGTATCCAGCCTGTCCAGCTCTGTCAGAATTTTATACCTTTCAATTAGATCCCCTCTCACTCTTCTACATTCCAGTGAATACAGGCCCAGCCGACCCAATCTCCCCTCAGACATCAATGCTGCCATCCCAGGAATCAGTCTGGTGAACATTCACTGCTCTCCCTCTGTGGCAAGTACATCCTTCCTCAGATAAGGAGAGGAACACTGTACACAAGACTCCAGGTGTGGTCTCACCGAGGCTCTGTCCAGCTGCAGTAAGACATCCTTGCTCTTCTACTCCAATCCTCTTGCAATGAAGGACAACATCCCATTGGTCGTCCTAACTGCTTGCTGTAGCTGCATGCTTGCTTTCAGTGACTGGTGTTCTCAGATACCCAGGTCCCTTTGTTCAACATTTCCCAATCTATCACCATTCAACTAATACTCTGCCATTCTCTTCCTCCGTCCAAAGTGGATAACGTCACATTTATCCACATTATTCTGCATCTGCCATGTATTTCCCCACTGAATCAACTTGTCTAAATCACCCCGAAGCCTGTTCACATCCTCCTCATCACTCACATTCCCACCAAGTTTCATCTCATCAGCAAACTTGAGAATATTACGTTTGGTTCCCTCATCCAAATCACTGATGTGTTTTGTGAATATCTGGGACCCATTACTGACCCCTGCGGGACCCCACTCGTCACTGCCTGCTACTTAGAAAAAGATTCATTTATTCCTGTCTGTGCGGAGTCCGCATGTTCTCCCTGTGTCTGCGTGGGTTTCCTCCGGATGCTCCGGTTTCCTCCCTCAGTCTGAAAGATGTGCTGTTTAGGGTGCATTGGCTGTGCTAAATTCTCCCTCAGTGTTACCCGAACAGGCGCCGGAGTGTGGCGACTAAGGGATTTTCACAGTAACTTCATTACCGTGTTAATGTAAGCCGACTTGTGACACTAATACATAAACTTCTAAACTTCTTTCAATTCTAAATTAGGAAGCACTTCTTCACACGAGATGTGGTTAAAGTTTGGTACTGTCTTCTGTAAATGAGCCCTCCCTATATCCCCCAGTCCCACCATCCTCTGATATCTGTTTTCCTTTAATCCTGGCTCCCTGACCATTCCCCATTTTAATCCTTTCACCATTGGGGTCTGCAGTTCACTGTGTGGCTCCAACTCTGGAATTCCTTCCCAAAACTCTCTGTCTTCATACCTCCCTTTCCACCATTCAGACACTTCCTAATAACAACCCCTTTTTGACCAGATCTTTGGGCAATTCTTTTGTCCCTAAACTCGCCTGTGACTCGGCTTCTAATTTTTCACTCCAGGCTCCTGTGAAGCATCTGAGGACGTTTCTGTTCAAGGTGCTATATCAATGCAGGTTGTTGTTTTATGTGTCTGAGTGTCAGTTTCTCTCAATGTCCAGGACACTGCAGGTAACAGAGAATGATTCATTCCCCACTCAACCATTACCATCAAGCCACGGGGTCAACCTGGCATCCCTTAAAAATGAGGTGTCAACCTGGTGAAGCTCCCAAACAGGAGCGGGCAGCACGGTGGCACCAGTGGTTAGCACTGCTGTATCACAGCACCAGGGACACAAGTTCATATCCAGCCTCGGGTCACTATCTGCATGGGTTTCCTCCGAGTGCCGCTCTTCCTTCTCTCAGCCCAAAGATGTGCGGGTTCGGTGGATTGGCCATGCTAACATTCCCCATAGTCTTAGGGGGATTAGCAGGGTAAATACTTTGACTTGATTAATTATTTTGATTTGATTTATTATTATCATATTAGTATACAGTGAAAAGTCTTGTTTCTTGCGCGCTATGATAATCCTCTTGCAATGAAGGCCAACATGGGTGTCACAGTGGTTAGCTCTGCTGCCTCACAGTGCAACGGACCCGGGTTCAATTTTGGTCTCGGGTCACTGTCTGTGTGGAGTTTGCACGTTCTCCCCGTGTCTGCGTGGGTTTCCTCCGGGTGCTCCGGTTTCCTCCCACACTCCAAAGATGCGTGCGTTAGGTTGATTGGCCGTGATAAATTGCCCCTTAATGCCAGGGGGATTAGGATATTGTGAGTGAGACTGTGGGACTGTTCTCTATCTGTGTGTGTGTGAGACTGTGCGTGTATCTATGTGTGTGTGTGCATCACTGCGTTTGTGTGTGTTTCACTATCTTCCTGTCTCTCAGTCCCCCAGTCCCAGAATCTGCTTCTCTTTACACAGATGCCGCCTGTCCTGCTCAGTATTCCGGCATTGACTATTTCACAATCTGAGGAGTTGTGAATGCTGCGATCATCAGCGAACATCTCACCTATGGAGGGAAGGTCAGTGATGGAGCAGCTGAAGATGGTTGGGGCCTCGGACACTCACCCTGAGGAACTCCTGCAGTGATGTCCCGGGACTGAGAGGATCGGCTTTGAGATAATCGGCACATTGGGGGAAAGCTTGGAAAGCAGAGGATGCTGATTTAAGGTAAATGGCGACAGCGGCAACATGAGGCAATATCTGTGGCTTTGGAGTGATCCTTGTTGTACCCCACTATTAGCTGCTTGCCCTCCTGAATATCTCACTGTTACTCTCTGCATTACTATCTCATCCCTATCTCTCAGTGACTCTGCCTCTCTCCATCTCTCCGGGGAAATTATAATGGGGAGCAAAGAAATGGCAGAAGAATTGAACGTATACTTTGGTTCTGTCTTCACAAAAGAGGCACAGATAACCTGGCAGAAATGTTAGGGAACCAATGGTTTAGTGAGAGTGCGGAATTGAATTGAAGGAAATCAGTATTAGTAAGAAAATGGTGCTGGGGGAATGAATGGGGTTAAAGGCTGACAAATCCCCAGGGCCTGATAATCTACATCCCAGAGTATTAAAGGAAGCGGCGCTGGAAATATTGGATGCATTGCTGGTCATCTTCCAAAATTCTATAGACTCTGGAGCAGTTCCTACAGATTGGGGGGTGGCAAATGTAACCCCACTATTTAAAATAATCTTTTCACTTGCGTGTAATTTATCACAGAACACGGGCAGCATGGACTTATCGAGAATGACGGGATAGTGTTGGGGTGGAGAAGTTATTCCTTCAAGTGGGAATCAGTCTCGTTTTGAAATGTGTTGAGGGTTTCTGCCTCTCTCCATTCAATCCTTCCCAACCTCTCTGTCGAGGCTCCTTCTCACTTTCTACCAGACAATTATTTGTGTTCGGGAGCGGGTGCAGAGGAGATTGAAATGAAACGGACAGACAGTTAACTTCAACACTGAGAAATGTGAAGTGATGCACTTTGGACAATAAGTTGAGGAGAGAATCCATAAACCAACTGGGAACAAGTTAAATTGTGTGCAGGTAAAGGGAAACCTTTTATACCTCCATCAATCTGTGTCTCTCTCTTTTTCTGACTCTCTGTGTCTGTGTCTTCTGTCCATCTCTCCCTTTCTGGGATATCTGTGAAAAATATCCACAAATATCAGGCAGCCATTTGGCCTTTCTTCCCAGGGGCCATTTTGTGTGAACGCAGCACTGAGATATTTCTGACAGAGTTGTCTCTTCACCAAAGTAACGTCAGTATTTTTAATGTGACAGATACGCAGCTATGGAGACACAAACGAGGGCTGTATTCCCGGGAATTTTGGAGTGTCAGGGACAATTTGATCCAAGTTGTCAGGAGAATAATGGAAACTGATAGCACAGGGATAGAGAAATGTTTCTTGCTGGTTATCCACCTCCTCCAGTCCCACCATCCTCCCATATCTGTTTTCCTTTCATTCTGGCTCCGTGACCATCCACAATTTGAATCGTTTCCCCATTGGGAGCTGTGTCTTCATCTGCGTGGGCTCCAACTCTGGAATTCCTTCCCTGAACGTTTTACTCAAATACATCCATGGGATGTGGGCCTGGCTGGTTCTGCCAGCGTTTACTCCTCGTCCCTAATTGCTCATGAACTGAGTGGCTTGCTAGGCCATTTCAAACAGCATCTAAGAGTCAACCACATTGCTGTGAGGCTGGAGTCACATGTAGGCCCGACCAGGTAAGGACGGCAGATTTCCTTCCATAAAGAACATTAGTGAAGCAGATTGGTTTTCTCCATTTTAATACCTCCTTTTCCTCCAATTAAAATAGTCCATAAAAACCATCTGGCCAAACCTTTGGGACATGTGACCCTAAACTCTCCTGTGACTCGGGGTCAAATTTCTCACATTAAGGCTCCTGTGAAGCATCTTGGGATAATACTGTCCAAGGTGCTATATAAATGCAAGTTGTTGTTGTGTGTGTCTGAGTGTCAGCTTCTGTCCATGTCCAGGACACTGCAGGTAACAGAGAATGATTCACTCTGGTCTGCGATCGTACATGTCGTGTGTGTCTCAGTGTCAGCTCTGAAACATGTACAGCACTATCCCATCCTGTTTCTGTGTCTCTCTGCCTCTGTATCTGTATCTCTCCCTCTCGCTGCATCTCTCTCCCCATGACTGAAAGAAACGAGAGCTTCAATCCCACACTGGGATGCTGTTCAATGTGAGTTCAGTTTTCCCAGAAATAAAAATCCTCAATTAAAAATTCCTTTGACACAGCAGAGGGAACTTTTCTCAAAGTGAATTTGCGGCTGTCTTGAATTTGAACCCAAGTTTTCAATATGGGGGTGGCATAGTGATGCAGGGGTTAGCACTGCTTCCTCACAGTGCCAGGGACCTGCCTTCGATTCCCAGCATGGGTCACTTTCTGACTGGAGTTTGAACGTCCTTCCCGTGTTTGTGTGGGTTTCCTCCGGGTGCTCCGGTTTCATCCCACACTCCAAAGATAGAACAAAGAAAATTACAGCACGGGAACAGGTCTTTCGGCTCTCCAAGCCTGCACCAACCATGCTGCCTGACTGAACTAAAACCCCCTACCCTTCCGGGGACCATATCCCTCCATTCCCATCTTATTCATGTCTTTGTCAAGACGCCCTTGAAAAGTTACTATCGTATCCGTTTCCACTCCCTCCACTGGCAACGAGTTCCAGGCACCCACCACCCTCTGTGTAAAAAAACTTTCCTCCCACATCTCCTTTAAACCTTGCCCCTCGCACCTTAAACCTCTGCCCCCGAGTAATAACTCTTCCACCCTGGGAAAAATCTTCTGACTATCCACTCTGTTCATGCCCCTCATAATCTGGCAGACTTCTATCAGGTGTACAGGTAAGGTGGATTGGCCAAGCTAAATTGTCCCTTAGTGTCAGGAGGATTAGCTGAGGTAAATGTATGGGATTATAGGGATGGGGCCTGGGTGGGATTGTGGTCAGTGCAGACTCGATGGGCCGAATGGCCTCCTGCACTGCAGGATTCTATGAGCCCTGTTCTGTATTTGGTTTGGGATTGTTTGTTGAAAAGTGTAGTTGAAGTGTTACTCTGGAATGCTGGAATTTAGGCTACGGGATGATTGGATCAAACACTTCAAGATAATAAGGGGAATCGAGAGGACTGATAAAGAACAACTTTTCCTGCTGGTTGGGGAGTCCAGGACTTGGGGACATTGGATTTCAAACAATGTTGAGGATTTTAGACTTGTAGGAGTGGAATTCAGAAACACTTTGCCACACCAGCTGTGATATTAGTTTGGAACTACCTTCTATAATTCGCAGTTGATGCTCAGTCGCTTATTAATGTTTAAATCTGAGGTTGATAGGTGATATTTTTATACAGGAGAAGCAATTTAAAATCAATGGGTCAATGTTAAAATGGATGCAGGAACAGAGAGACCTGGGCTTTCAGTTCATTTTTACATCTTAAAGATTCAACCTGGTGCTCAGAATCTGTCAGTTGAATCTACTTTTCCTGCCTGGTAAAGTGTCAACAATTGTGCTGGGGAATGTGACAAAAGGTGACATTCCTGCACAGTGGGGTTGGGAGGTTGTTTGAAAGGAGATTCAGATTGTATCAGAAAGCGTCAATTAGATTGTGTCTCGTTGCAGAAGGTGCATATTTCACAGGAAATGCCCCGAGATAAAGACTAGTTTCACCGATGTCTGAGTAACTTTCAAAGTCTGCAGACGCAGGAAGGGGGCAGAGATATTGTAATATTCAGAGCAGGAGATGGGGGACAATCACAGAATTGAAGATGTGAGGCCAGCTCCTGTTTCTGAATGTCAGTGTTTAGCTTTTAAACTTTAGTCCTGTGCTAATAATTCCAAGTTTGCAATCCCACACTTTGCTGTTGTGAATTAGAGTTGTGAATTTTCTGAAATTGGTTGTGTAATAAAACTCGGTGCAGGATGCAATGATTCCCATTCTGCCTGCTGCTGCAAAGCCCCCGTGTCTGTCTCAGTTTCATCGTATTTATCAATGATTTGAGATCCTAGAATCATAGAATCACTGAAGGGCAGACCATTCGGCCCATCGAGTCTGCATCGACCACAATCCCACCCAGGCCCGATTCCCGTAACCCCATATATTTACCCTGTTAATCCCCTGACACTAAGGTCAATTTATCATGGCCAATCCACCTAACCCGCACATGTTTGGACTGTGGGAGGAAACTGGAGCACCCGGAGGAAACCCACGCAGACACTGGGAGAACTCTACACTGACAGCGAGCTGAGGCTGGAATTGAACCTGGGTTCTTGGCGCTGTGCTAACCACTGTGCCACCATGCCGTTCATCATAGATTCCCTAAAGTGCAGAAGGAGGTCCTTTGGCCCATCAAGCCTGCCCCCAACAACAAGACCACCCGGGCCTGAATCCCCCTAACAATAAGGGGCAATTGAGCACGGCCAATTAACCTCACCCGCACATCTTTGGAGTGTGGGAGGAAACCAGAGCATCCGGAGGAAACCCACGCAGACACTGGGAGAACGTACAAACTCCACACAGACAGTCACCCGAGGCTGGAATTGAACGTGGGTCCTTGGTGCTGTGGGGGAGCAGTGCTAACCACTGTGCCATCATGTCGCCCGGTGATGAGACAGAAGGTTTGCTACATTTCACAGAAATAGGCAGCATTTTAAGTCTTATAGCGAGAAGCTTCAAATGGCAAAGAGGTATTCCACTGCATAAGAGGCCATTCAGCTCATTGAGTCTGCACAGACTTGATGACAGAGTATCTTACCCAGGCCCTCACCCCAGCCCTATCCCCATAACCCCATTGCTAATCCATCTAATCTATATATCTTGCGAGTGTGGAAGGTAACCAGAGCACCCGGAGGAAACCCACGCAGACACGGGGAGAATGTGCAAACTCCACACAGTCACCCGAGGCTGGCATTGAACCCGGGTCCCTGGCGCTGTGAGGCAGCAGTACGAACCACTGAGCCATCGTGCCGCCCTAAAGTAAAATGTCTTAACTGAATGGTTCAAAGAGTGAAAGATGGATTTCATTGGAGACAATTGTGTGGTCACCCACTTTAAAAAGGATAGAACAGATTGCTTTATGAATGGGGAAAGGCTGGAAAGAGTGGAGGCCCAAAGAGACTTGGGGCGGTCACATCAACATAGAAAATAGGTGGAGGAGGAGGCCATTCAGCCCTTCGAGCCTGACCCACCATTCAACGCTATCATGGCCGATCCTCTGTCTCAATGCCATACACCAGCGCTCTCCCCATACACCTGGACACCTTTAGAGTCTAGAAATCTATCTCTTTCCTTCTTAAATATATTCAGTGACTTGGTCTCCACAGCTTTCTGTGGGAGAGAATTCCACAGGTTCACCACCCTCTGAGTGAAGAGGTTTCCCCTCATCTCAGTCCCAAATGGCCTCCCCCGTATCCTGAGACTGTGACCCCTTGTTCCAGACACCCCCAGCCGGAGGAAACAATATCCCTGTATCCAGCCTGTCCAGCACTGTCAGAATTTTATACCTTTCAATTAGATCCCCGCTCACTCTTCTACATTCCAGTGAATACAGGCCCAGCCGACCCAATCTCCCCTCAGACATCAATGCTGCCATCCCAGAAATCAGTCTGGTGAACATTCACTGCTCTCCCTCTGTGGCAGGTACATCCTTCCTCAGATAAGGAGAGGAACACTGCACACAAGACTCCAGGTGTGGTCTCACCGAGGCTCTGTCCAGCTGCAGTAAGACATCCTTGCTCTTCGACTCCAATCCTCTTGCAATGAAGGCCAACATGGGTGTCACAGTGGTTAGCTCTGCTGCCTCACAGTGCAACGGACCTGGGTTCAATTCTGGTCTCGGGTCACTGTCTGTGTGGAGTTTGCACGTTCTCCCCGTGTCTGCATGGGTTTCCTCCTGGTGCTCCGGTTTCCTCCCACACTCCAAAGATGCGCGCATTAGGTTGATTGGCCGTAATAAATTGCCCCTTAATGCCAGGGAGATTAGAATAATGTGAGTGAGACTGTGGGAGTGTTCTCTATTTGTGTGTGTCTGCGTGTGAGACTGTGCGTGTATCTATGTGTGTGTGTGTGTGAGACTGTGCGTGTACCTGTGTGTGTGTGTGTGTGTGTGTGTGTGCATCACTGTGTTTGTTGTCAGTGAGTTTGTGTGTGTTTCACTATCTTCCTGTCTCTCAGTCCCCCAGTCCCAGAATCTGCTTCTCTTTACACAGATGCTGCCTGTCCTGCTCAGTATTCCGGCATTGACTATTTCACAATCTGAGGAGTTGTGAATGCTGCGATCATCAGCGAACATCTCACCTATGGAGGGAAGGTCAGTGATCGAGCAGCTGAAGATGGTTGGGGCCTCGGACACTCACCCTGAGGAAGTCCTGCAGTGATGTCCCGGGACTGAGAGGATCGGCTTTGAGATAATCGGCACATTGGCGGAAAGCTTGGAAAGCAGAGGATGCTGATTTAAGGTAAATGGCGACAGCGGCAACATGAGGCAATATCTGTGGCTTTGGAGTGATCCTTGTTGTACCCCACTATTAGCTGCTTACCCACCTGAATATCTCACTGTTACTCTCTGCATTACTCTCTCATCCCTATCTCTCAGTGACTCTGCCTCTCTCCATCTCTCCGGGGAAATTATAATGGGGAGCAAAGAAATGGCAGCAGAATTGAACATATACTTTGGTTCTGTCTTCACAAAAGAGGCACAGATAACCTGGCAGAAATGTTAGGGAACCAATGGTTTAGTGAGAGTGTGGAATTGAATTGAAGGAAATCAGTATTAGTAAGAAAATGGTGCTGGGGGAATGAATGGGGTTAAAGGCTGACAAATCCCCAGGGCCTGATAATCTCCATCCCAGAGTATTAAAGGAAGCGGCGCTGGAAATATTGGATGCTTTGCTGGTCATCATCTAAAATTCTATAGACTCTGGAGCAGTTCCTACAGATTGGGGGGTGGCAAATGTAACCCCACTATTTAAAATAATCTTTTCACTTGCGTGTAATTTATCACAGAACACGGGCAGCATGGGCTTATCGAGAATGACGGGATAGTGTTGGGGTGGAGAAGTTATTCCTTCAAGTGGAAATCAGTGTAGTTTTGAAATGTGTTGAGGGTTTCTGCCTTTCTCCATTCAATCGTTCCCAACCTCTCTGTCGAGGCTCCTTCTCACTTTCTACCAGACAATTATTTGTGTTCGGGAGCGGGTGCAGAGGAGATGGAAATGAAACAGACAGACAGTTAACTTCAACACTGTATCTGTCCTGGGAGTGTATGAAGGGGAGTGTCGAGGCAGCTTTACTCTGCATCTAAAGCCTTGCTGTATCTGTCCTGGGAGTATTTAATGGCGACAGTGTAGAGGGAGCTTTACTCTGTGTCTAACTCCATCCTGTATCAATCCTGGGAGTGTTTTGATGTGGGAAAGTGCAGAGGGAGCTTTACTCTCTATCTAACCCCGTGCTGTACCTGTCCTGGGAGTGTTTGAAGGGGACAGTGTAGAGGGAGCTTTACTCTGTATCTAACCCCGTGCTGTAACTGTCCTGGGTGTGTTTGATGAGAACACTGTGGAGGGAGCTTTCCTCTGTATCTAACCCCGTGCTGTACCTGTCCTGGGTGTGTTTGATGGGGACAGAGTAGAGGGAGCTTTACTCTGTATCTAACCCCGTGCTGTAACTGTCCTGGGTGTGTTTGATGGGAACACTGTGGAGGGAGCTTTACTCTGTATCTAACCCCGTGGTGTACCTGTCCTGGGTGTGTTTGATGGGGACAGTGTAGAGGGAGCTTTACTCTGTATCTAACCCCGTGCTGCACCTGTCCTGTGTGTGTTTGATGGGGACAGTGTAGAGGGAGCTTTACTCTGTATCTAACCCCGTGCTGCACCTGTCCTGGGTGTGTTTGATGGGGACAGTGTAGAGAGAGCTTTACTCTGTATCTAACCCCGTGCTGTACCTGTCCTGGGAGTGTTTGATGGGGATATTGGAGAGGGAGCTTTACTCTGTATCTAACCCCGTGCTGTACCTGTCCTGGGAGTGTTTGATGGGGACATTGGAGAGGGAGCTTTACTCTGTATCTCGCCCCGTGCTGCACCTGTCCTGGGAGTGTTTGAAGGGGACCCGTGTTGAGGGAGCTTTACTCTGTACCTAACCCTGTGCTGTATCTGTCCTTGGAGTGTTTCATGGCGACAGTGTAGAGGGAGCTTTACTCTGTACTAACCTCGTGCTGTACCTGTCATGGGAGTGTCTGAAGTGGACAGTGTAGAGGGAGCTTTATTCTATATCTAACTCCGTGCTGTACCTGTCCTGGGAGTGTTTTCTGGGGACAGTGTACAGCGAGCTTTACTCTGTATCTAATCCCGTGCTGCACCTGTCCTGAGTGTGGTTCATGGGGACAGTGTCGAGGGAGCTTCACTCTGTATCTAACCCCGTGCTGTCCCTGTCCTGGGAGTGTTTGATGCGGACAGTGTCGAGGGAGCTTTACTCTGTATCTAACCCCGTGCTGCACCTGTCCTGAGTGTGTTTGATGGGGACAGTGTACAGCGAGCTTTACTCTGTATCGAACCCCGTGCTGTACCTGTCCTGGGAGTGTTTGATGGGGGCGGTGTAGAGGGAGCTTTACTCTGTATCTAACCCCGTGCTGTACCTGAACTGAGTGTGTTTGGTGAGGACAGTTTAGAGGGAGCTGTACTCTGTATCTAACCCCGTGCTGTACCTGTCCTGAGTGTGTTTGATGGGGACAGTGTACAGCGAGCTTCACTCTGTATCTAACCCCGTGCTGTACCTGTCCTGAGTGTGTTTGATGGGGACAGTGGACAGCGAGCTTTACTCTGTATCTAATCCCGTGCAGCACCTGTCCTGGGAGTGTTTCCTGGGGACAGTGTCGAGGGAGCTTTTCTCTGTATCTAACTCCGTGCTGTATCTGTCCTGGGTGTGTTTGATGGGGACAGTGCAGAGGGAGCTTTACTCTGTATCTAACCCCGTGCTCTACCTGTCCTGGGAGTGTTTGATGGGGGACAGTATAGAGGGAGCTTTCCTCTGTGTCTAACCCCGTGCTGCACCTGTCCTGGGTGTGTTTGATGGGAACAGTGTGGAGGGAGCTTTACTCTGTATCTAACCCCGTGCTGCACCTGTCCCGAGTGTGTTTGATGGGGACAGTGTACAGCGAGCTTTACTCTGTATCTAATCCCGTGCAGCACCTGTCCTGGGAGTGTTTCATGGGGACAGTGTCGAGGGAGCTTTTCTCTGTATCTAACCCCGTGCTGTATCTGTCCTGGTTGTGTTTGATGGGGACAGTGGAGATTGAGCTTTCCTCTGTATCTAACCCCGTGCTGCACCTGCCCTGAGTGTGTTTGATGGGGACAGTGTACAGCGAGCTTTACTCTGTATCTAACCCCGTGCTGTACCTGTCCTGGGATTGTTTGATGGGGACGGTGTCGAGGGAGTTTATTCTGTGTCTAATCCCGTGCTGTACCTATCCTGAGTGTGTTTGCTGGGAACAGTTTAGAGGGAGCTTTACTCTGTATCTCACCCCGTGCTGTACCTGTCCTGGGAGTGTTTGAAGGGGACAGTGTAGAGGGAGCTTTACTCTGTATCTAACCCCGTGCTGTACCTGTCCTCGGAGCGTTTGATGGGGATAGTGTAGAGGGATCTTTATTCTGTATCTAATCCCGGGCTGTAACTGTCCTGGGTGTCTTTGATGGGGACAGTGTCGAGGGAGCTTTACTCTGTATCTAACCCCGTGCTGTATCTGACCTGGGAGTGTTTGATGCGGACAGTGTCGAGGGAGCTTTACTCTGTATCTAACCCCGTGCTGCACCTGTCCTGAGTGTGTTTGATGGGGACAGTGTCGAGGGAGCTTTACTCTGTATCTAACCCCGTGCTGCACCTGTCCTGAGTGTGTTTGATGGGGACAGTGTACAGCGAGCTTTACTCTGTATCTAATGCCGTGCTGCACCTGTCCTGGGAGTTTTTCATGGGGACAGTGTAGAGGGAGCTTTACTCTGTATCTAACCCCTTGTTGTACCTGTCCTGGGATTGTTTGATGGGGACAGTGTCGAGGGAGCTTTACTCTGTATCTAACCCCGTGCTGTATCTGTCCTGGGAGTGTTTGATGCGGACAGTGTCGAGGGAGCTTTACTCTGTGTCTAACCCTGTGCTGCACCTGTCCTGAGTGTGTTTGATGGGGACAGTGTACAGCGAGCTTTACTCTGTATCTAACCCCGTGCTTTACCTGTCCTGAGTGTGTTTGGTGGGGACAGTGTCGAGGGAGCTTTTCTCTGTATCGAACCCCGTGCTGTATCTGTCCTGGGAGTGTTTGATGGGGACGGTGTAGAGGGAGCTTAACTCTGTATCTCACCCCGTGCTTTCCCTGTCCTGAGTGTGTTTGATGGGAACAGTGTCGAGGGAGCTTTACTCTGTATCTAACCCCGTGCTGTATCTGTCCTGGGAGTGTTTGATGGGGACGGTGTACAGCAAGCTCTACTCTGTATCTAATCCCGTGCTGTATCTGTCCTGGGAGTGTTTGATGGGGACAGTGTGGAGGGAGCATTACTCTGTATCTAATCCCGTGCTGCACCTGTCCTGGGAGTGTTTGATGGGGACAGTGTAGAGGGAGCTTTACTCTGTATCTAATCCCGTGCTGTATCTGTCCTGGGAGTGTTTGATGGTGACAGTGTGGAGGGAGCATTACTCTGTATCTAATCCCGTGCTGCACCTGTCCTGGGAGTGTTTGATGGGGACAGTGTGGAGGGAGCATTACTCTGTATCTAATCCCGTGCTGCACCTGTCCTGGGAGTGTTTGATGGGGACAGTGCAGAGGGAGCTTTACTCTGTATCTACTCCCGTGCTGTATCTGTCCTGGGAGTGTTTGATGGTGACAGTGCAGAGGGAGCTTTACTCTGTATCTAATCCCGTGCTGTACCTGTCCTGGGAGTGTTTGATTGGGACAGTGTCGAGGGAGCTTTACTCTGTATCTAATCCCGTGCTGCACCTGTCCTGGGAGTGTTTGATGGGGGACAGTGCAGAGGGAGCTTTACTCTGTATCTAACCCCGTGTTGTACCTGTCCTGGGAGTGTTTGATGGGGGACAGTGTAGAGGGAGCTTTACTCTGTATCTCACCCCGTGCTGTATCTGTCCTGGGTGTGTCTGATTGGGACAGTGTGGAGGGAGCTTTACTCTGTCTCTAACCCCGTGCTGTACCTGCCCTGGGAGTGTTTGATGTGGGACAGTGGAGAGGGAGCTTTACTCTGTATCGAACCCCGTGCTGTACATGTCCTGGTAGTGTTTGATGGGGACAGTGTAGAGGGAGCTTTACACTGTATCTAACCCCGTGCTGCACCTGTCCTGGGTGTGTTTGATGCGGACAGTGTCGAGGGAGCTTTACTCTGTATCTAACCCCGTGCTGCACCTGTCCTGAGTGTGTTTGATGGGGACAGTGTACAGCGAGCTTTACTCTGTATCGAACCCCGTGCTGTACCTGTCCTGGGAGTGTTTGATGGGGGCGGTGGAGAGGGAGCTTTACTCTGTATCTAACCCCGTGCTGTACCTGAACTGAGTGTGTTTGGTGAGGACAGTTTAGAGGGAGCTGTACTCTGTATCTAACCCCGTGCTGTACCTGTCCTGAGTGTGTTTGATGGGGACAGTGTACAGCGAGCTTCACTCTGTATCTAACCCCGTGCTGTACCTGTCCTGAGTGTGTTTGATGGGGACAGTGTACAGCGAGCTTTACTCTGTATCTAATCCCGTGCAGCACCTGTCCTGGGAGTGTTTCCTGGGGACAGTGTCGAGGGAGCTTTTCTCTCTATCTAACCCCGTGCTGTATCTGTCCTGGGTGTGTTTGATGGGGACAGTGCAGAGGGAGCTTTACTCTGTATCTAACCCCGTGCTGTACCTGTCCTGGGAGTGTTTGATGGGGGACAGTATAGAGGGCGCTTTCCTCTGTGTCTAACCCCGTGCTGCACCTGTCCTGGGTGTGTTTGATGGGAACAGTGTACAGCGAGCTTTACTCTGTATCTAATACCGTGCAGCACCTGTCCTGGGAGTGTTTCATGGGGACAGTGTCGAGGGAGCTTTTCTCTGTATCTAACCCCGTGCTGTATCTGTCCTGGTTGTGTTTGATGGGGACAGTGGAGATTGAGCTTTCCTCTGTATCTAACCCCGTGCTGCACCTGTCCTGAGTGTGTTTGATGGGGACAGTGTGCAGCGAGCTTTACTCTGTATCTAACCCCGTGCTGTAACTGTCCTGGGATTGTTTGATGGGGACGGTGTAGAGGGAGTTTATTCTGTGTCTAATCCCGTGCTGTACCTGTCCTGAGTGTGTTTGCTGGGAACAGTTTAGAGGGAGCTTTACTCTGTATCTCACCCCGTGCTGTACCTGTCCTGGGAGTGTTTGAAGGGGACAGTGTAGAGGGAGCTTTACTCTGTATCTAACCCCGTGCTGTACCTGTCCTCGGAGCGTTTGATGGGGATAGTGTAGAGGGATCTTTATTCTGTATCTAATCCCGGGCTGTAACTGTCCTGGGTGTCTTTGATGGGGACAGTGTCGAGGGAGCTTTACTCTGTATCTCACCCCGTGCTGTATCTGACCTGGAAGTGTTTGATGCGGACAGTGTCGAGGGAGCTTTACTCTGTATCTAAGGCCGTGTTGCACCTGTCCTGAGTGTGTTTGATGGGGACAGTGTACAGCGAGCTTTACTCTGTATCTAATGCCGTGCTGCACCTGTCCTGGGAGTGTTTCATGGGGACAGTGTAGAGGGAGCTTTACTCTGTATCTAACCCCTTGTTGTACCTGTCCTGGGATTGTTTGATGGGGACAGTGTCGAGGGAGCTTTACTCTGTATCTAACCCCGTGCTGTATCTGTCCTGGGAGTGTTTGATGCGGACAGTGTCGAGGGAGCTTTACTCTGTGTCTAACCCTGTGCTGCACCTGTCCTGAGTGTGTTTGATGGGGACAGTGTACAGCGAGCTTTACTCTGTATCTAACCCCGTGCTTTACCTGTCCTGAGTGTGTTTGGTGGGGACAGTGTCGAGGGAGCTTTTCTCTGTATCGAACCCCGTGCTGTATCTGTCCTGGGAGTGTTTGTTGGGGACGGTGTAGAGGGAGCTTAACTCTGTATCTCACCCCGTGCTTTCCCTGTCCTGAGTGTGTTTGATGGGGACAGTGTCGAGGGAGCTTTACTCTGTATCTAACCCCGTGCTGTATCTGTCCTGGGAGTGTTTGATGGGGACGGTGTACAGCAAGCTCTATTCTGTATCTAATCCCGTGCTGTATCTGTCCTGGGAGTGTTTGATGGGTCAGTGTGGAGGGAGCATTACTCTGTATCTAATCCCGTGCTGCACCTGTCCTGGGAGTGTTTGATGGGGACAGTGTAGAGGGAGCTTTACTCTGTATCTAATCCCGTGCTGTATCTGTCCTGGGAGTGTTTGATGGTGACAGTGCAGAGGGAGCTTTACTCTGTATCCAATCCCGTGCTGTACCTGTCCTGGGAGTGTTTGATTGGGACAGTGTAGAGGGAGCTTTACTCTGTATCTAATCCCGTGTTGTACCTGTCCTGGGAGTGTTTGATGGGGGACAGTGTAGAGGGAGCTTTACTCTGTATCTAACCCCGTGTTGTACCTGTCCTGGGAGTGTTTGATGGGGGACAGTGTAGAGGGAGCTTTACTCTGTATCTCACCCCGTGCTGTATCTGTCCTGGGTGTGTCTGATTGGGACAGTGTGGAGGGAGCTTTACTCTGTCTCTAACCCCGTGCTGTACCTGCCCTGGGAGTGTTTGATGTGGGACAGTGTAGAGGGAGCTTTACTCTGTATCTAACCCCGTGCTGAACCTGTCCTGGTAGTGTTTGATGGGGACAGTGTAGAGGGAGCTTTACACTGTATCTAACCCCGTGCTGCACCTGTCCTGGGTGTGTTTGATGGGAACAGTATACAGGGAGCTTTACTCTGTATCTAACCCCGTGCTGCACCTGTCCTGGGAGTGTTTAATGGGGACAATGTAGAGGGAGCTTCTCTCTGTATCTAACCCTGTGCTGTATCTGTCCTGGGTGTGTTTCATGGGGACAGTGTAGAGGGAGCTTTCCTCTGTATCGAACCCCGTGCTGCACCTGTCCTGAGTGTGTTTGATGGGGACAGTGTAGAGGGACCTTCACTCTGTATCTAACCCCGTGCTGCACCTGTCCTGAGTGTGTTTGATGGGGACAGTGTACAGCGAGCTTTATTCTGTATCTAACCCCGTGCTGTACCTGTCCTGAGTGTGTTTGGTGGGGACAGTGTAGAGGGAGGTTTTCTCTGCATCAAAACACTTGATGAATCCACTCTTCGATCGCTTCAATGTGGGAACAAAGGGGGATCTAATTTTATCCAGTAATTGGATAGAGCTCTTGGGGCTAAAGTGGGATCAGGATGTTCAATTTGATGATCAGCCATGATCATAATGAATGTTGGAGCAGGCTGGAAGGGCCGAATGGCCTCCTCCTGCTTCTAGTTTGTGTGTTTATAAATGATGAAAAGGCAGCAGCAGTGGGAGTTCAATATGTGTGGATATTTCACAGCTTGATTCACACAATACACACAGCAATGTCACTGATATTTTGGAAATGCTGCAAATGTTGTCAAACACAATACGCAGGGCACCTTAATGTTGCAATGTTACTCCCAAACTGTCATCCCACAGGGTCAACATTTCTGTACAATGTGAGTGAATCGTAAGTTAATATAGTTCAGTTTCAATGTTTAAAATAACCAGTCACTTTTCTGTGGCTGCTTTGGGAATGTCAGTGGAATGTAGTTTCCAGTAAAGTCTGAACAATTGTATTGGGGAATAATTGGAAGCAGTTTCCATTGAGAGCTTCCTGCATTCTGGAAATGTGTGTGATCTATTCAGAGATTGGAAATGATGGATGAATAAAGATACAGTTCTTTGTTACTGACATTAGATTGTGACCCTTGAAGTTTCACCAGTTCCATGTGCTGAGAGAAAGGAATGATTAAGCAACATCCAGCATTCAAATTCTCCAGAGAAGTTTAAAAGGCAGTGAAAGACTGAATACACAAACTCTGAGACAGACAGACACAACTGTATTCACAGCTTAAACTTCATGTTAGAATCTGCAGAGATGAGATCATGGTTGGAATAAACAAGAGTCCACACTGGGATGCTGAGCAATTTGAGTTCTGTTTTTCCTAAAAGTCAACCTAAAAATCTGCAATTAAAAATTCCTTGGACAGAGCAGAGGGGATTTTACTCTGTGTGTTGTGTTTGGGTTGGAAATGTTTTCTGAGCAGGGTGGTACGGTGGCACAGTGGTTGGCACTGCTGCCTCACAGCGTCAGGAACACGGGTTCAATTCCAGCCTCGGGTGACTGTCTGTGTGGAGTTTACACATTCTCCCCATGTCTGCGTTGGTTTCCTCCGGGTGCCCCGGTTTCCTCCCACACTCCAAAGATATGCGGGCTATTTTGATTGGCTATGCTAAATTACCCCTTAGTGTCCAGGGATGTGTGGGTTCGGGGAATTAGCTCTGGTAAATGCATGGCGTTATGCGGATAGATGCTCTTTCGGAGAGTCAGTACAGACCCGATAGGCTGAATGGCCTCCTTCTGCACTGTGGTGATTGTATGGTTTTTGTGTCGATGAAGATTTACTCTGAAACACTGGGATTGAGGTTAAGGAGTGATTTAATGAAACCCTTCAAAATAATAAGTGAAATGGAGAGGGTTAATAAAGAAGAAAGCTAAAAACAGAATACTGCAGATGCAGGAATCATGGGTGGCACAGAGGTTAGCACTGCTGCCTCAGAGCTCCAGGGACCCGGGGTCGATTCCAGGCTTGGGTCACTGTCTGTGCGGAGTCTGTACATTCTCCCCGTGTCTGCGTGGGTTTCCTCCGCCTGCTCCACTTTCCCCCCACAGTTCGAAAGACACGATGGTTAGGGTGCGTTGGCCATGCTAAATTCTCCCTCAGTGTCGCCGAACAGGCGCTGAAACAAAAACAGAAAATCTCAGCAGGTTTTAATGCAGTGAAACGCATTAAACAGCATCTGTGGAGAGGGAATGGAGCCAATGTTTCGAGTCAGGATGACCCACAGATGCTGATAAAGAGGAACATTTTCTGCTGGTTGGGGAGTCTAGGACTTGGGGGACATTTGATTTTAGACAATGTTTGGTATTTTAGACTTTTAGGAGTGAAATGAAGAAACACTTTGCCACGTGGAACTTACAAAGAAACATAGAAAATAGGAACAGGTGGAGGCCATTCAGCCCTTCCATCCTGCTCCGCCATCCATTGTGACCATGGCTGATCATGGTTTCCTCCGGGTGCTCCGGTTTCCTCCCACAGTCAAAAGATGCCCAGGTTGGTTGATTGGCCGTGACAAATTGACCCTAGTTTCGGGGGGGATCAGCAGGGTAAATGTGTGGTGTTACGGGGATAGGGTGGGATTGTTGTCGGTGCAGGCTCGATGGGCCGAATGGTCTCCTCCTGTTCCTATTTGCGACGTTTCTTTGTAAGTGTCAGGTACAATCTGCGACTGTACATCTTGTGTGTGTCTCAGTGTCAGCTCTGAAACCTGTACAGCACAATCCCATCCTGTTTCAGTCCCAGTCTGCCTCTGTATCTGTATCTCTCCCTCTGAAATTAGCTTGTCCTTTTCCTGAATAAGACTGACTATATTTCCAAAGGGCTGGATTCATACAATAAAACAGCAAGCTTTCTTCAAACGATGGTTTGCAAATGTTGGTGAGCTCAGTACACGTGGTACATTAATGTTACAATGAGATAGAATCTGTATTCAGACAACTGTCATCCCAGAGACTCCAAACTTCACCGTGTTAACTTTCTGACCAAACACTAAAGCTTTCCATAAAGCAAGGCTGACAAATTCCAATTCTCCTTTTCCGATGCGCTCTGACTAATATATTTCTTTCACTCACTATCTCTCGGTCCCCCTCTTGATCTTTGTCACTCCCTTTTTCTCACTCACTCAGTCTGTGTTTTCTCTGAATCTCTCTCTCTCTCCCTCTGAGAATCTAGAATGAAACATCAGTCAGCTTTTTTAGGTTTGTTCACAGTGAGCAATTTTCTTCAATGCTTTCTCAGATAAGGAGAGCAAAACTGTACACAATACTGCAGGTGTGGTCTCACTGAGGCCCTGTACAGCTGCAGTAAGACATCCTTGCTCCTGGACTCACATCCTCTTGCAAAGAAGGACAACATCCCATTGGTCTTCCTAACTGCTTGCTTACCTGCACGCTCACTTCCAGTGACTGGTGTATAAGGACATCCAGGTCCCTTTGTACACCATCATTCCCAATCTATCACCATTTAACCTCTACTCTGCCATTCTGTTTCTCCGTTCAAAGTGGAAAACATCACATTTATCCACATGTGTGGTGTGTGAGTTTGTGTCCAAATACAGTCAAACTAAGACACAAACTGGGGCTTTAACCACACACACAGTGTTGTGTACAGTTTTATCCTCTTACCTAAGGAAATACATTCTTGTTGAGAGACTTCAATGACGTTTAACTGCATTAATTCCAGGGGTGGAGGGAGTGCCCCCTGAGGAAAGATTCAATAGACTGGACTTTTATTTTATGCACTTTGGAAGAATGAGAGGTGATCTCATTCAAACTCAGAGAGTTCTTACAGGGCCCAGCGGGGTAGAGACATAAAGATTTACACATTGGAAACAAGCCCTTTGGCCAAACTTGTCCATGCCACCCAGATTTTACCATTAAGCTAGTACCATTTGCCTGTTTGACATATATCCCTCCATACCAATCTTCCCAATATAACTGTCTAAATGCTTTCTTAAATATAAAATTGTACCCGCCGCTACTACGACCTCTGGCAGCTTGTTCCAATTCCTCACCACCCTCTGTGTGAAAAGAATTGCCCTCTGGACCCTCTCCTCTCTCACCTTAAACCTGTGCCCTCTAATTTTAGACTCCTCTCCCTTTTGGAAAAGATGTTGACGAGCTTATCAAAGGACAACAAAAATTACAGCACAGGAACAGGCCCTTCGGCCCTCCAAGCCTGACTGAACTAAAACCCCCTACCCTTCCGGGGACCATATCCCTCTATTCCCATCCTATTCATGTATTTGTCCAGACACTCTGTAAAACTCACGATTGTGTCTGCTTCCACTACCTCCCCGGCAGTGAGTTCCAGGCACACCACCCTCTGTGTAAAAAACATGCCTCGTACATCTCCTTTAAACCTTGCCTCTCGCACCTGAAACTTATGCCCCCGAGTAATTGACTCTTCGACCCAGAGAAAAAGCTTCTGAATATCCACTCTGACCATGCCCCTCATAATCTTGTAGACTTCTACCAGTTCACCCCTCAACCTCTGTCGTTCCAATGAGAACAAATCAAGTTTCTCCAACCTCTCCTCATAGCTAATGCCCTCCATACCAGGCAACATCCTGGTAAATCTTTTCTGAATCCTCTCCAAAGCCTCCACATTTTTCTGGTAGTGTGTCGACCAGAATTGAACACTATATTCCAAGTGCGGATTAACTGAGGTTCTATAAAGCTGCTATATTTATGCCTCATTATTTTATAGACCTCTATAAGACCACGCCTAAGTCAACTCAAAGACAAAAAGTCCCAGACTATCCAGCCTCTCATTATAACTCAAACCATCAAGACCCTGTAGCATCCCAGTAATTCTTTTCTGCGCACTTTCTAGTTTAAAAATATCCTTTCTATAATAGGGTGACCAAAACAATACACAGCATTCCAAGTGTGGTCTTACCAATGCCTTGTATAACTCCAACAAGACGTCCCAACTCCTGTATTCAATGTTCTGACCAATGAAACCAAGCATGTGGAATGCCTTCTTCACCACTCTATCCACCTGTGACTCCACTTTCAAGGAGCTATCAATCTGTACCCCGAGATCTCTTTGTTCTGTAACTCTCACCAACACCCTACCATTAACTGAGTAAGTCCTGCGCTGGTTCAATCCACCAAAATGCATCACCTCACATTTATCTAAATTAAACTCCATCTGCCATTCATCAGCCCACTGGCCCAATTGATCAAGATCCCGTTGCAATCCTAGATAACCTTCTTCACTGTCCACTATGCCATAAATGTTGGTGTCATTTGCAAACGTACGAACCATGCCTCCTAAATTCTCATCCAAATCATTAATATAAATGACAAATAACAGTGGACCCAGCACCAATCCCTGAGGCACCCCGCTGGTCACAGGCCTCCAGTTTGACAAAAAAACAACCCTCTACAACCACCTTCTGTCATCAAGCCTATTTTATATCAATTTGGCTACCTCACCCTGGATCCCGTGAGATTTAACCAAATCCTGTCTGCTTTTGTTTTGAAATGTTTACATTTTTTAACACTGAAACCTCTTGCACTTGTTGGGAATATCAGTGCGGTTTGAGAAAAGCAAACACTGATCCCACACTCAACACCCCCCAACACAGGACTGAGCAGAGAGTGTGAAATGTGACTGGTGTGAGTGTGGATTGTCTTTTAAAAGTGGGTAAGAAACACTCCCCCATTTTCAAATCTTTACCTTGCTTATGGAGCGTCTCGGACTCCCCTGTCACTCACTATCCATCTGAATTAATCTCTATTCCTCACTGTCTAACTGTTACTCTCTGCATTGCTCCCTCTCCCTATCTCTCTGTTACTCTGCATCGCTCCATCTCTCTCTCTCTTCCTCTCTCTCTCTATCCCTCTCATCCACCATGTTGTTTATCGTTAAGGGGTATAATCACGGAGAATTCAAACACTCTTTCTGTTTCTGTCTTGGCAGAATTAGCAACATGAGTGGAGATTTCAAGACTGGATTCACACAATACAGACAGAACGCTGGTGAGCTCAGTACACGTGGTACCTGAATGTTACAATAAGATAGAATCTGTATTCAGACAACTGTCACCCCACAGGGTCCAAACTTCACCGTGTTAATTTGATTTGATTTGATTGATTTGTATTGGGATGCAGTGAAAAGTATTGTTTCTTGTGCGCAAAACAGACAAAACATTCCGTACGTAGAGTACACAGGGAGAAGGAGAGGAAAGGGTGTAGAATATAGTGTTGCAGTTACCGATAGGGTGTAGAGAAAGATCAGCTCACACACACTCTCTCTCTTACACACTCTCAGACACACACATAATCTCACACACACACATACACACACTCTCTCTCACACACACACACACTCTCTCTCACACACACACTCTCTCTCTCACACACACACACTGTCACACACTCTTTCACGCTCACACACTCTCGAACACATGCACTCTCTCACACAGACACACTCTCACCCACACATACACGCGCTCTTTCTCTCACACACAAGACTCTCTCTCAAACACACGCGCACTCTTACGCACTCACACATACACACACACACACACACATACACACGCTCTCTCTCTTACACACACACTCTCTCTCACACACGTACTTTCTCTCTCACACACACACTCTCTCTCACACACGTACTCTCTCTCTCTCACACACACACTTTTATGCTCACACACTCTCTCATGCACTCTCTCACACTCTCTCACAGATACACTCTCTCACACACACTCACACACACAGTCTCTCTCTCGCACACTCTCTGTCTCTCTCAAACACTGTCTCTCACACATTCCCTCTCTCTCTCACACACACACAAACACGCACATATTCTCTCTCACTCGCACACAATGATGGGGACAGTGTAGAGGGAACTTTACTCTGTATCTAACCCTGTGCTGTACCTGTCCTGGGAGTGTTTGATGGGGACAGTGTAGAGGGAGCTTTACTCTGTATCTAACCCTGTGCTGTACCTGTCCTGGGAGTGTTTGATGGGGACAGTGTAGAGGGAACTTTACTTTGCATCTAACCCCGTGCTGTACCAGTCCAGGGAGTGTGTGATGCGGACAGTGTAGAGGGAACTTTATCCTGTACCTAGCCCATGCTGTCCTTGTCCTGGGAGTGATTGATGGGGACAGTGTAGATGGAACTTTACTTTATATCTAACCCCGTGCTGTACCTGTCCTGGGAATATTTGATCGGGACAGTGTAGAGGGGTCGTTTCTGGGTACCTCACCCCGTGCTGTTCCTGTCCTGGATGTGTTTGATGGGGACAGTGTAGAGGGAGCTTTACTCTGTATCCAACTCCGTGCTCTACCTGTCCAGGGAGTGTTTGGTAGGGGACAGTATAGAGGGAGCTTTACTCTGTATCTAACCCCATGCTCTATCTGTCCTGGGCGTGTTTGATGGGGACAGTGTAGAGGGAGCTTTACTCTGTATCTAACCCCATGCTCTATCTGTCCTGGGAGTGTTTGATGGGGTCAGTGTAGAGGGAGCTTTACTCTGGATCTAACCCCGTGTTGTATCTGTCCTGTGTGTGTTTGATGAGGACAGTGCAGAGGGAGCTTTACTCTGTATCTAACCCCGTGTTGTATCTGTACTGTGTGTGTTTGATGGGGACAGTGCAGAGGGAGCTTTACTCTGTATCTAACCCCGTGTTGTATCTGTCCTGTGTGTGTTTGATGGGGACAGTGTGCAGGGAGCTTTATTCTGTAACCCCATGCTGAACATGTCCTGTGAGTGTTTGATGGGGACAGTGTAGAGGGGGTTTTACTCTCCATCTAACCCCGTGCTGTACCTGTCCTGGGAGTGTTTGATGGGGACAGTGTGGAGGGAGCTTTACTCTGTATCTAACCTCGTGCTGTATCTATCCTGGGAGTGTTTGATGGGGACAGTGTAGAGGGAGCTTTACTCTGTATCTAACACCGTGCTGTACCTGTCCTGGGAGTGTTTGATGGGGACAGTGTGGAGGTAGCTTTACTCTATATCTAGCCCCGTGCTGTACCTGTCCTGGCAGTGTTTGATGGGGACAGTGTGGAGGGAGCTTTACTCTGTATCTAACCCTGTGCTGTACCTGTCCTGGGAGTGTGTGATGTGGACAGTGTAGAGGGAGCTTTACTCTGTATCTAACCCCGTGCTGTACCTGTCCTGGGAGTGTGTGATGGGGACAGTGCAGAGGGAGCTTTACTCTGCATCAAACCCCGTGCTCTATCTGTCCTGGGACTATTTGATGGGGACAGTGTAGAGGGAACTTTACTTTGTATCTAAACCCGTGCTGTGTCTGTCCTGGGTGTGTTTGATGGGGACAGTGTGCAGGGAGCTTTATTCTGTAACCCCATGCTGAACATGTCCTGGGGGTGTTTGATGGGGACAGTGTAGAGGGATCTTTTCTCTGTATCTAACCCCGTGCTGTATCTGTCCTGTGTGAGTTTAATGGGGACAGTGTGCAGGGAGCTTTATTCTGTAACCCCATGCTGAACATGTCCTGGGGGTGTTTGATGGGGACAGTGCAGAGGGAGCTTTTCTCTGTATCTAACCCCGTGCTCCACCTGTCCTGAGAGTGTTTGATGTGGACAGTGAAGAGGGAGCTTTACTCTGTATCTAACCCCGTGCTGTAACTGTCCTGGGAGTGTTTGATGGGGGCAGTGTAGAGGGAGCTTTACTCTGTATCTAACCCTGTGCTGTACCTGTCCTGGGAGTGTTTGATGGGGACAGTGTAGAGGGAACTTTACTTTGCATCTAACCCCGTACTGTACCTGTCCAGGGAGTGTGTGATGCGGACAGTGCAGAGGGAGCTTTACTCTGTATCTCACCCTGTGCTGGACCTATCCTGAGAGTGTTTGTTGGGGACAGTGTAGAGGGAACTTTACTCTGTATCTAACCCCGTGCTGTACCTGTCCTGGGAGTGTTTGATGCGGGTAGTGTCGAGGGAGCTTTACTCTGTGTCTAACTCCATGCTGTATCAATCCTGGGAGTGTTTGATGTGGGAAAGTGTAGAGGGAGCTTTACTCTGTATCGAACCCCGTGCTGTCCCTGTCCTGGGAGTGTTTGATGGGGACACTGTAGAGGCAGCTTTACTCTGGATCTAACCCCGTGCTGTACATGTCCTGGGAGTCTTTGAAGGGGACAGTGTAGAGGGAGCTTTACTCTGTATCTAACCCCGTGCTGTACCTGTCCTGGGAGTGTTTGAAGGGGACAGCGTAGAGGGAGCATTACTCTGCATCTACCCCCGTGCTGCACCTATCCTGCGAGTGTTTGATGGGGACAGTGTCGAGGGAGCTTTACTCTGGATCTAACCCCGTGCTGTGCCCGTCCTGGGAGTGTTTGATGGGGACAGTGTCGAGGGAGCTTTACTCTGTATCTAACCCCGTGCTGTACCCGTCCTGGGAGTGTTTGATGGGGACAGTGTCGAGGGAGCTTTACTCCGTATCTAACCCCGTGCTGTAACTGTCCTGGGAGTGTCTGATGGGGACGGTGTAGAGGGAGTTTTACTCTGTATCTAACACCGTGCTGGACCTGTCCTGGGAGTATTTGATGGGGGACAGTGCAGAGGGAGCTTTACTCTGTATCTAATCCCGTGCTGTATCTGTCGTAGGAGTGTTTGATGGGGACAGTGCCGAGGGAGCTTTACTCTGTATCTAACCCCGTGCTGTATCTGTCCTGGGAGTGTACGAAGGGGACAGTGTCGAGGCAGCTTTACTCTGCATCTAATGCCTTGCTTTATCTGTCCTGGGAGTATTTAATGGCGACAGTGTAGAGGGAGCTTTACTCTGTATCTAACTCCATGGTGTATCTATCCTGGGAATTGTTTGATCTGGACAGTGTAGAGTGAGCTTCACTCTTCATCTATCCCTGTGCTGTATCTGTCCTGGGAGTATTTAATGGCGCCAGTGGAGAGAGAGCTTTACTCTGTATCGAACCCCGTGCTGTACATGTCCTGGGATTGTAGGATGGGAACGGTGTAGAGGGAGCTTTACTCTTTATGTCACCCCATGCTGTACCTGTACTGAGTGTGATTGGTGGGGACAGTGTCGAGGGAGCTTTACTCTGTATCTAACCCCGTGCTGTACCTGTCCTGGGTGTGTTTGGTGGGGACAGTGTAGAGGGAGCTTTACTCTTTATGTAATCCCGTGCTGGACCTGTTCTGGGAGTGTTTGATGGGGGACAGGTTAGAAGGAGCTTTACTCTGTATCTATCCCTGTGCTGTACCTGTCCTGTGAGTGTTTGATGGGGACAGTGTCGAGGGAGCTTTACTCTGTATCTCACCCCGTGCTGCACCTGTCCTGAGTGTGTTTCATGGGGACAGTGTACAGGGAGCTTTACTCTGTATCGAACCCCGTGCTGTATCTGTCCTGGGTGTGTTTGATGCGGACAGTGTCGTGGGAGCATTACTCTGTATCTAACCCCATGCTCCACCTTTCCTGGGTGTGTTTGTTGGGGACAGTGTACAGCGAGCTTTACTCTGTATCTAATCCCATGCTGCACCTGTCCTGGGAGTGTTTCATGGGGAAAGTGCAGAGGGAGCTTTTCTCTATCTAACCCCGTGCTGTATCTGTCCTGGGAGTGTTTGATGGGGGACAGATTAGAGGGAGCTTTACTCTGTATCTATCCCCGTGCTGTACCTCTCCTTGGAGTGTTTGACGGGGGGCAGTGTAGGGGGAGCTTTACTCTGTATCTAACCCCTTTGCTGTCCCTGTCCTGGGAGTGTTTGATGGGGACAGTGTAGAGGGAGCTTTACTCTAGATCTAACCCCGTGCTGTACCTGTCCTGGGAGTGTTTGAAGGGGACAGTGTCGAGGGAGCTTTTCTCTGCATCTAGCCCCGTGCTGTACCTGCCCCTGGAGTGTTTGATGGGGACAGTGTCGAGGGAGCTTTACTCTGTGTGAAACCCCATGCTGCAGCTATCCGGGGAGTGTTTGATGGGGGCAGTGGAGAGGGAGCTTTACTCTGTATCTCACCCCATGCTGTACCTGTCCTGGGACTGTTTGATGGGGACAGTGTAGAGGGAGCTTTACTCTGTATCTAACCCCTTTCCTTGCCTGTCCTGGGAGTGTTTGATGGGGGACTGTTTAGAGGGAGCTTTACTCTGTATTTAACACCGTGCGATACCTGTCCTGGGTGTGTTTGATTGGGACAGTGTAGAGGGAGCTTTACTCTGTATCTAACCCCGTGCTGTACCTGTCCCTGGAGTGTTTGATGGGGACAGTGTGGAGGGAGCTTTACTCTGTATCTAGCCCCGTGCTGTACCTCTCCCTGGAGTGTTTGATGGGGACAGTGTCGAGGGAGCTTTACTCTGTATCGAACCCCGTGCTGTACCTGTTCTGGGAGTGTTTGATGGGGACGGTGTAGAGGGAGATTGACTCTGGATCTAACCCCTTGCTGTACCTGTCCTAGGAGGGTTTGAAGGGGACAGTGAAGACCGAGCTTTACTCTGTATCTAGCCCCGTGCTGTAAATGACCCTGGAGTGTTTGATGGGGACAGTGTCGAGGGAGCTTTACTCTGTGTGAAACCCCGTGCTGCAGCTATCCGGGGAGTGTGTGATGGGGGCAGTGTAGAGGGAGCTTTACTCTGTATCTCACCCCATGCTGTACCTGTCCTGGGAGTGTTTGATGCGGACAGTGTAGAGGGAGCTTCACTCTGTATCTAACGCAGTGCTGTACCAGTTCTGGGAGTGTTTGATGGGGACGGTGGAGAGGGAGCTTGATTCTGCATCAAACTCCGTGCTGTACCTGTCCTGGGAGTGTTTGATGGGGGACAGTGGAGAGGGAGCTTTACTCTGTATCTAACCCCGTGCTGTACCTGTCCTGGGACTGTTTGATGGGGACAGTGGAGAGGGAGCTTTACTCTGTATCTCACCCCTTTCCTTGCCTGTCCTGGGAGTGTTTGATGGGGGAGAGTTTAGAGGGAGCTTTACTCTGTATTTAACCCCGTGCTGTACCTGTCCTGGATGTGTTTGATGGGGACAGTGTAGAGGGAGCTTTACTCTGTATTTAACCCCGTGCTGTACCTGCCCTGGGAGTGTTTGATGGGGACAGTGTAGAGGGAGCTTTACTCTGTATCTCGCCCCGTGCTGTACCTGTCACTGGAGTGTTTAATGGGGACAGTGTCGAGGGAGCTTTACTCTGTATCTAACCCCGTGCTGTACCTGTTCTGGGAGTGTTTGATGGGGACGGTGTAGAGGGAGCTTGACTCTGTATCAAACCCCGTGCTGTACCTGTCCTGGGAGTGTTTGATGGGGACAGTGTAGAGGGAGCTTTACTCTGTATCTAACCCCGTGCTGCACCTGTCCTGGGAGTGTTTGATGGGACAGTGGAGAGGCAGCTTTACTCTGTATCTAACCCCGTGCTGTACCTGTCCTGGGAGTGTTTGATGGGGACAGTGTAGAGGGAGCTTTACTCTGTATCTAGCCCCGTGCTGTACCTGCCCCTGGAGTGTTTGATGGGGACAGTGTCGAGGGAGCTTACTCTGTATCTAACCCCGTGCTGTACCTGTCCTGGGAGTGTTTGATGGGGGCAGTGTCGCGGGAGCTTTACTCTGTATCTCACCCCATGCTGTACCTGTCCTGGGAGTGTTTGATGCGGACAGTGTAGAGGGAGCATTACTCTGTATCTAACGCCGTGCTGTACCAGTTCTGGGAGTGTTTGATGGGGACGGT
>NW_027591170.1:65000-107227 GCF_964213995.1 Mustelus asterias | reverse complement strand
AACAGTGCGGCGCTCCCTCAACACTGACCCTCCCACAGTGCGGCGCTCCCTCAGCACTGACCTCCCACAGTGCGGAACTCCCTCAGCACTGACCCTCCCACAGTGCGGCGCTCCCTCAGCACTGACCCTCCCACAGTGCGGCGCTTCCTCAGCACTGACCCTCCCACAGTGCGGCGCTCCCTCAGCACTGACCCTCCCACAGTGCGGCGCTCTCTCAGCAATGAGCCTCCCACAGTGCGGCGCTCCCTCAGCACTGACCCTCCCACAGTGCGGCACTCCCCCAGCACTGACCATCCAACAGTGCGGCGCTCCCTCAACACTGACCCTCCCACAGTGCGGCGCTACCTCAGCACTGACCTCCCACAGTGCGGAACTCCCTCAGCACTGACCCTCCCACAGTGCGGCGCTCCCTCAGCACTGACCCTCCCACAGTGCGGTGCTCCCTCAGCACTGACCCTCCCACTGTGCGGTGCTCCCTCAGCACTGTCCCACCCACAGTACGGAGCTCCCTCAACACTGACCCTCCCACAGTAATGCGCTCCCTCAACACTGACCCTCCCACAGTGTGACGCTCCCTCAGCACTGACCCACCCACAGTGCGGCGCTCCCTCAGCACTGACCCTCCCACAGTGCGGCGCTCCCTCAGCACTGACCTCCCACAGTGCGGAACTCCCTCAGCACTGACCCTCCCACAGTGCGGCAATCCCTCAGCACTGACCCTCCCACAGTGCGGCGCTTCCTCAGCACTGACCCTCCCACAGTGCGGCGCTTCTTCAGCACTGACCCTCCCACAGTGCGGCAATCCCTCAGCACTGACACTCCCACAGTGCGGCGCTCCCTTAGCACTGACACTCCCACAGTGCGGCGCTTCCTCAGCACTGACCCTCCCACAGTGCGGCGCTCCCTCAGCACTGAACCTCCCACAGTGCGGCGCTCTCTCAGCAATGAGCCTCCCACAGTGCGGCGCTCCCTCAGCACTGACCCTCCCACAGTGCGGCACTCCCCCAGCACTGACCATCCAACAGTGCGGCGCTCCCTCAACACTGACCCTCCCACAGTGCGGCGCTCCCTCAGCACTGACCTCCCACAGTGCGGAACTCCCTCAGCACTGACCCTCCCACAGTGCTGCGCTCCCTCAGAACTGACCCTCCCACAGTGCGGCGCTTCCTCAGCACTGACCCTCCCCCAGTGCGGCGCTCCCTCAGCACTGACCCTCCCACAGTGCGGCGCTCTCTCAGCACTGACCCTCCCACGGTGCGGTGCTCCCTCAGCACTGACCCGCCCACAGTGCGGCGCTCCCTCAGCACTGACCCTCCCACAGTGCGGCGCTTCCTCAGCACTGACCCTCCCACAGTGCGGCGCTTCCTCAGCACTGACCCTCCCACAGTGCGGCGCATCTTCAGCACTGATTCAACCACAGTGCGGCGCTCCCATAGCACTGACACTCCCACAGTGCAGCGCTTCCTCAGCACTGACCCTCCCACAGTGCGGCGCTCCCTCGGCACTGACCCTCCCACAGTGCGGCGCTCTCTCAGCAATGAGCCTCCCACAGTGCGGCGCTACCTCAGCACTGACCCTCCCACAGTGCGGCACTCCCCCAGCACTGGCCATCCAACAGTGCGGCGCTCCCTCAACACTGACCCACCCACAGTGCGCCGCTCCCTCAGCACTGACCCTCCCACAGTGCGGCGCTCCCACAGCACTGACCCTCCCACAGTGCGGCACTCCCTCAGCACTGACCCTCCCACAGTGCGGCGCTCCCTCAGCATTGACCCTCCCACATTGCGGCGCTCCCTCAGCACTGACCCTCCCACAATCTGGCGCACCCTGAGCACCGACCCTCCCACAGTGCGGCGCTCCCTCAGCACTGACCCTCCCACAGTGCGGAGCTCGCTCAGCACTGACCCTTCCATTGTGCGGCGCTCCCTCAGCACTGACCCTCCCACAGTGCGGCGCTCCCTCAGCACTGACCCTCCCACAGTGCGGCGCTCCCTCAGCACTGACCCTCCCACAATGTGGAGCTCCCTCAGCACTGACCCTACCACAGTGCAGCGCTCCCTCAGAACTGACCCTCCAACAGTGCGGCGCTTCCTCAGCACTGACCCTCCCACAGTGCGGCGCTCCCTCAGCACTGACCTGCCCACAGTGCTGCGCTCCCTCTGCACTGGCCCTCCCACAGTGCGGCGCTTCCTCAGCACTGATTCACCCACAGTGCGGCGCTCCCTCAGCACTGACCCTCCCACAGTGCGGCGCTTCCTCAGCACTGACCCTCCCACAGTGCGGCGCTCCCTCAGCACTGATTCACCCACAGTGCGGCGCTCCCTCAGCACTGACCCTCCCACAGTGCGGCGCTCCCTCAGCACTGACCCTCCCACAGTGCGGCGCTCCCTCAGCACTGACCCTCCCACAGTGCGGCGCTTCCTCAGCACTGACCCTCCCACAGTGCGGCACTCCCCCAGCACTGACCCTCCCACAGTGCGGCGCTCCCTCAGCACTGACCCTCCCACAGTGCGGAACTCCCTCAGCACTGACCCTCCCACAGTGCGGCGCTCCCTCAGCATTGACCCTCCCACAGTGCGGCGCTCCCTCAGCACTGACCCTCCCACAATCTGGCGCTCCCTGAGCACCGACCCTCCCAGAGTGCGGCGTTCCCTTAGCACTGACCCTCCCACAGTGCGGAGCTCGCTCAGCACTGACCCTCCCATTGTGCGGCGCTCCCTCAGCACTGACCCTCCCACAGTGCGGCGCTCCCTCAGCACTGACCCTCCCACAGTGCGGCGCTCCCTCAGCACTGACCTCCCACAGTGCGGAACCCCCTCAGCACTGACCCTCCCACAGTGCGGCAATCCCTCAGCACTGACACTCCCACAGTGCGGCGCTCCCTCAGCACTGACCCTCCCACAGTGCGGCGCTCCCTCAGCACTGACCATCCCACAGTGCGGCGCTCCCTCAGCACTGACCCTCCCACAGTGCGGCGCTTCTTCAGCACTGATTCACCCACAGTGCGGCGCTCCCTTAGCACTGACACTCCCACAGTGCGGCGCTTCCTCAGCACTGACCCTCCCACAGTGCGGCGCTCCCTCAGCACTGAACCTCCCACAGTGCGGCGCTCTCTCAGCACTGACCCTCCCACAGTGCGGCGCTCCCTCAGCACTGACCATCCAACAGTGCGGCGCTCCCTCAACACTGACCCTCCCACAGTGCGGCGCTCCCTCAGCACTGACCTCCCACAGTGCGGAGCTCCCTCAGCACTGACCCTCCCACAGTGCTGCGCTCCCTCAGCACTGACCCTCCCACAGTGCGGCGCTTCCTCAGCACTGACCCTCCCCCAGTGCGGCGCTCCCTCAGCACTGACCCTCCCACAGTGCGGCGCTCTCTCAGCACTGACCCTCCCACGGTGCGGAGCTCCCTCAGCACTGACCCGCCCACAGTGCGGCGCTCCCTCAGCACTGACCCTCCCACAGTGCGGCGCTTCCTCAGCACTGACCCTCCCACAGTGCGGCGCATCTTCAGCACTGATTCAACCACAGTGCGGCGCTCCCATAGCACTGACACTCCCACAGTGCAGCGCTTCCTCAGCACTGACCCTCCCACAGTGCGGCGCTCCCTCGGCACTGACCCTCCCACAGTGCGGCGCTCTCTCAGCAATGAGCCTCCCACAGTGCGGCGCTACCTCAGCACTGACCCTCCCACAGTGCGGCACTCCCCCAGCACTGGCCATCCAACAGTGCGGCGCTCCCTCAACACTGACCCTCCCACAGTGCGGCGCTCCCTCAGCACTGACCTCCCACAGTGCGGAACTCCCTCAGCACTGACCCTCCCACAGTGCGGCGCTCCCTCAGCACTGACCCTCCCACAGTGCGACGCTTCCTCAGCACTGACCCTCCCACAGTGCGGCGCTCCCTCAGCACTGACCCTCCCACAGTGCGGCGCTCCCTCAGCACTGAACCTCCCACAGTGCGGCACTCCCTCAGCACTGACCCTCCCACAGTGTGGAGCTCCCTCAGCACTGACCCTCCCACAGTGCGGCGCTCCCTCAGCACTGACCCTCCCACAGTGTGGAGCTCCCTCAGCACTGACCCTCCCACAATGCGACAATCCCTCAGCACTGACACTCCCACAGTGCGGCGCTCCCTCAGCACTGACCCTACAACAGTGCGGCACTCCCTCAGCACTGACCCTCCCACGGTGCGGTGCTCCCTCAGCACTGACCCGCCCACAGTGCGGTGCTCCCTCAGCACTGACCCTCCCACAGTGCGGCGCTTCCTCAGCACTGACACTCCCACAGTGCGGCGCTCCCTCAGCACTGACCCTACAACAGTGCGGCACTCCCTCAGCACTGACCCTCCCACGGTGCGGTGCTCCCTCAGCACTGACCCGCCCACAGTGCGGTGCTCCCTCAGCACTGACACTCCCACAGTGCGGTGCATCCTCAGCACTGACCCTCCCACAGTGCGGCGCTCCCTCAGCACTGAACCTCCCACAGTGCGGCGCTCTCTCAGCAATGAGCCTCCCACAGTGCGGCGCTCCCTCAGCACTGACCCTCCCACAGTGCGGCACTCCCCCAGCACTGACCATCCAACAGTGCGGCGCTCCCTCAACACTGACCCTCCCACAGTGCGGCGCTCCCTCAGCACTGACCTCCCACAGTGCGGAACTCCCTCAGCACTGACCCTCCCACAGTGCGGCGCTCCCTCAGCACTGACCCTCCCACAGTGCGGCGCTTCCTCAGCACTGACCCTCCCACAGTGCGGCGCTCCCTCAGCACTGACCCTCCCACAGTGCGGCGCTCTCTCAGCAATGAGCCTCCCACAGTGCGGCGCTCCCTCAGCACTGACCCTCCCACAGTGCGGCACTCCCCCAGCACTGACCATCCAACAGTGCGGCGCTCCCTCAACACTGACCCTCCCACAGTGCGGCGCTACCTCAGCACTGACCTCCCACAGTGCGGAACTCCCTCAGCACTGACCCTCCCACAGTGCGGGGCTCCCTCAGCACTGACCCTCCCACAGTGCGGTGCTCCCTCAGCACTGACCCTCCCACTGTGCGGTGCTCCCTCAGCACTGTCCCACCCACAGTACGGAGCTCCCTCAACACTGACCCTCCCACAGTAATGCGCTCCCTCAACACTGACCCTCCCACAGTGTGACGCTCCCTCAGCACTGACCCACCCACAGTGCGGCGCTCTCTCAGCACTGACCCTCCCACAGTGCGGCGCTCCCTCAGCACTGACCTCCCACAGTGCGGAACTCCCTCAGCACTGACCCTCCCACAGTGCGGCAATCCCTCAGCACTGACCCTCCCACAGTGCGGCGCTTCCTCAGCACTGACCCTCCCACAGTGCGGCGCTTCTTCAGCACTGACCCTCCCACAGTGCGGCAATCCCTCAGCACTGACACTCCCACAGTGCGGCGCTCCCTTAGCACTGACACTCCCACAGTGCGGCGCTTCCTCAGCACTGACCCTCCCACAGTGCGGCGCTCCCTCAGCACTGACCCTCCCACAGTGTGACGCTCCCTCAGCACTGACCCACCCACAGTGCGGCGCTCCCTCAGCACTGACCCTCCCACAGTGCGGCGCTCCCTCAGCACTGACCTCCCACAGTGCGGAACTCCCTCAGCACTGACCCTCCCACAGTGCTGCGCTCCCTCAGCACTGACCCTCCCACAGTGCGGCGCTTCCTCAGCACTGACCCTCCCCCAGTGCGGCGCTCCCTCAGCACTGACACTCCCACAGTGCGGCGCTCTCTCAGCACTGACCCTCCCACGGTGCGGTGCTCCCTCAGCACTGACCCGCCCACAGTGCGGCGCTCCCTCAGCACTGACCCTCCCACAGTGCGGCGCTTCCTCAGCACTGACCCTCCCACAGTGCGGCGCATCTTCAGCACTGATTCAACCACAGTGCGGCGCTCCCATAGCACTGACACTCCCACAGTGCAGCGCTTCCTCAGCACTGACCCTCCCACAGTGCGGCGCTCCCTCGGCTCTGACCCTCCCACAGTGCGGCGCTCTCTCAGCAATGAGCCTCCCACAGTGCGGCGCTACCTCAGCACTGACCCTCCCACAGTGCGGCACTCCCCCAGCACTGGCCATCCAACAGTGCGGCGCTCCCTCAACACTGACCCTCCCACAGTGCGGCGCTCCCTCAGCACTGACCTCCCACAGTGCGGAACTCCCTCAGCACTGACCCTCCCACAGTGCGGCGCTCCCTCAGCACTGACCCTCCCACAGTGCGACGCTTCCTCAGCACTGACCCTCCCACAGTGCGGCGCTCCCTCAGCACTGACCCTCCCACAGTGCGGCGCTCCCTCAGCACTGAACTTCCCACAGTGCGGCGCTCCCTCAGCACTGACCCTCCCACAGTGTGGAGCTCCCTCAGCACTGACCCTCCCAAAGTGCGGCGCTCCCTCAGCACAGACCCTCCCACAGTGTGGAGCTCCCTCAGCACTGACCCTCCCACAGTGCGACAATCCCTCAGCACTGACACTCCCACAGTGCGGCGCTCCCTCAGCACTGACCCTACAACAGTGCGGCACTCCCTCAGCACTGACCCTCCCACGGTGCGGTGCTCCCTCAGCACTGACCCGCCCACAGTGCGGCGCTCCCTCAGCACTGACCCTCCCACAGTGCGGCGCTTCTTCAGCACTGATTCACCCACAGTGCGGCGCTCCCTTAGCACTGACACTCCCACAGTGCGGCGCTCTCTCAGCACTGAACCTCCCACAGTGCGGTGCATTCTCAGCACTGACCCTCCCACAGTGCGGCGCTCCCTCAGCACTGAACCTCCCACAGTGCGGCGCTCTCTCAGCAATGAGCCTCCCACAGTGCGGCGCTCCCTCAGCACTGACCCTCCCACAGTGCGGCACTCCCCCAGCACTGACCATCCAACAGTGCGGCGCTCCCTCAACACTGACCCTCCCACAGTGCGGCGCTCCCTCAGCACTGACCTCCCACAGTGCGGAACTCCCTCAGCACTGACCCTCCCACAGTGCGGCGCTCCCTCAGCACTGACCCTCCCACAGTGCGGCGCTTCCTCAGCACTGACCCTCCCACAGTGCGGCGGTCCCTCAGCACTGACCCTCCCACAGTGCGGCGCTCTCTCAGCAATGAGCCTCCCACAGTGCGGCGCTCCCTCAGCACTGACCCTCCCACAGTGCGGCACTCCCCCAGCACTGACCATCCAACAGTGCGGCGCTCCCTCAACACTGACCCTCCCACAGTGCGGCGCTACCTCAGCACTGACCTCCCACAGTGCGGAACTCCCTCAGCACTGACCCTCCCACAGTGCGGCGCTCCCTCAGCACTGACCCTCCCACAGTGCGGTGCTCCCTCAGCACTGACCCTCCCACTGTGCGGTGCTCCCTCAGCACTGTCCCACCCACAGTACGGAGCTCCCTCAACACTGACCCTCCCACAGTAATGCGCTCCCTCAACACTGACCCTCCCACAGTGTGACGCTCCCTCAGCACTGACCCACCCACAGTGCGGCGCTCCCTCAGCACTGACCCTCCCACAGTGCGGCGCTCCCTCAGCACTGACCTCCCACAGTGCGGAACTCCCTCAGCACTGACCCTCCCACAGTGCGGCAATCCCTCAGCACTGACCCTCCCACAGTGCGGCGCTCCCTCAGCACTGACACTCCCACAGTGCGGCGCTCCCTCAGCACTGACCCTCCCACAGTGCGGCGCTTCCTCAGCACTGACCCTCCCACAGTGCGGCGCTCCCTCAGCACCGACCCTCCCACAGTGCGGCGCTCCCTCAGCACTGACCCTCCCACAGTGCGGCGCTCCCTCAGCACTGACCCTCCCACAGTGCGGCGCTCCCTCAGCACTGACCCTCCCACAGTGCGGCGCTTCTTCAGCACTGATTCACCCACAGTGCGGCGCTCCCTCAGCACTGACACTCCCACAGTGCGGCGCTTCCTCAGCACTGACCCTCCCACAGTGCGGCGCTCCCTCAGCACTGAACCTCCCACAGTGCGGCGCTCTCTCAGCAATGAGCCTCCCACAGTGCGGCGCTCCCTCAGCACTGACCCTCCCACAGTGCGGCACTTCCCCAGCACTGACCATCCAACAGTGCGGCGCTCCCTCAACACTGACCCTCCCACAGTGCGGCGCTCCCTCAGCACTGACCTCCCACAGTGCGGAACTCCCTCAGCACTGACCCTCCCACAGTGCGGCGCTCCCTCAGCACTGACCCGCCCACAGTGCGGCGCTTCCTCAGCACTGACCCTCCCACAGTGCGGCGCTCCCTCAGCACTGACCCTCCCACAGTGCGGCGCTCTCTCAGCAATGAGCCTCCCACAGTGCGGCGCTCCCTCAGCACTGACCCTCCCACAGTGCGGCACTCCCCCAGCACTGACCCTCCAACAGTGCGGCGCTCCCTCAACACTGACCCTCCCACAGTGCGGCGCTCCCTCAGCACTGACCTCCCACAGTGCGGAACTCCCTCAGCACTGACCCTCCCACAGTGCGGCGCTCCCTCAGCACTGACCCTCCCACTGTGCGGTGCTCCCTCAGCACTGACCCTCCCACTGTTCGGTGCTCCCTCAGCACTGTCCCACCCACAGTACGGAGCTCCCTCAACACTGACCCTCCCACAGTAATGCGCTCCCTCAACACTGACCCTCCCACAGTGTGACGCTCCCTCAGCACTGACCCTCCCACAGTGCCGCCCTCCCTCAGCACAGACCCACCCACAGTAATGCGCTCCCTCAACACTGAGCCTCCCACAGTGTGACGCTCCCTCAACACTGACCCTCCCACAGTAATGCGCTCCCTCAACACTGACCCTCCCACAGTGTGACGCTCCCTCAACACTGACCCTCCCACAGTGCCGCCCTCCCTCAGCACTGACCCACCCACAGTGCGCCGCTCCCTCAGCACTGACCCTCCCACAGTGCGGCGCTCCCACAGCACTGACCCTCCCACAGTGCGGCACTCCCTCAGCACTGACCCTCCCACAGTGCGGCGCTCCCTCAGCATTGACCCTCCCACATTGCGGCGCTCCCTCAGCACTGACCCTCCCACAATCTGGCGCACCCTGAGCACCGACCCTCCCACAGTGCGGCGCTCCCTCAGCACTGACCCTCCCACAGTGCGGAGCTCGCTCAGCACTGACCCTTCCATTGTGCGGCGCTCCCTCAGCACTGACCCTCCCACAGTGCGGCGCTCCCTCAGCACTGACCCTCCCACAGTGCGGCGCTCCCTCAGCACTGACCCTCCCACAATGTGGAGCTCCCTCAGCACTGACCCTACCACAGTGCAGCGCTCCCTCAGAACTGACCCTCCAACAGTGCGGCGCTTCCTCAGCACTGACCCTCCCACAGTGCGGCGCTCCCTCAGCACTGACCTGCCCACAGTGCTGCGCTCCCTCTGCACTGACCCTCCCACAGTGCGGCGCTTCCTCAGCACTGATTCACCCACAGTGCGGCGCTCCCTCAGCACTGACCCTCCCACAGTGCGGCGCTTCCTCAGCACTGACCCTCCCACAGTGCGGCGCTCCCTCAGCACTGACCCTCCCACAGTGCGGCGCTCTCTCAGCAATGACCCTCCCACAGTGCGGCGCTCCCTCAGCACTGACCCTCCCACAGTGCGGCATTCCCCAGCACTGACCCTCCCACAGTGCGGCGCTCCCTCAGCACTGACCCTCCCACAGTGCGGAAATCCCTCAGCACTGACCCTCCCACAGTGCAGCACTCCCTCAGCACTGACCCTCCCACAGTGCGGCGCTCCCTCAGCACTGACCCTCCCACAGTGTGGAGCTCCCTCAGCACTGACCCTCCCACAGTGCGGCACTCCCCCAGCACTGACCCTCCCACAGTGCGGCGCTCCCTCAGCACTGACCCTCCCACAGTGCGGCGCTCCCTCAGCACTGACCCTCCCACAGTGCGGCGCTCCCTCAGCACTGACCCTCCCACAGTGCGGCGCTCCCTCAGTACTGACCTTCCCACACTGCGGCGCTCCCTCACCACTGACCTTCCCACAGTGCGGCGCTCACTCAGCACCGACCCTCCCACAGTGCATTGCTCCCTCAGCACAGGCCCTCCCACAGTGCGGCGCACCCTCAGCACTGACCCTCCCACAGTGCAGCACTCCCTCAGCAATGACCCTCCCACAGTGCAGCGCTCCCTCAGCACTGACCGTCCCACAGTGCGGCGCTCCTCAGCACTAACCCTCCCACAGTGCGGATCTCCCTCAGCACTGACCCACCCACAGTGCGGCGCTCCCTCAGCACTGACCCTCCCACAGTGCGGCGCTTCCTCAGCACTGACCCGCCCACAGTGCGGCGCTCCCTCAGCACTGACCCTCCCACAGGTGCGGCGCTCCCACAACACTGACCCTCCCACAGTGCGGCGCTCCCTCAGCACTGACCCTCCCACAGTGCGGCGCTCCCTCAGCACTGACCCGCCCACAGTGCGACGCTCCCTCAGCACTGACCCACCCACAGTGCGGCGCTTCCTCAGCACTGATTCACCCACAGTGCGGCGCTCCCTCAGCACTGACCCACCCACAGTGCGGCGCTTGCTCAGCACTGACCCTCCCACAGTGCGGCGCTCCCTCAGCACTGACCGTCCCACAGTGCGGCGCTCTCTCAGCAATGACCCTCCCACAGTGCGGCGCTCCCCCAGCACTGACCCTCCCACAGTGCGGCACTCCCCCAGCACTGACCATCCCACAGTGCGGCACTCCCCCAGCACTGACCCTCCCACAGTGCGGCACCCCCCCAGCACTGACCCTCCCACAGTGCGGCGCTCCCTCAGCACTGACCCTCCCACAGTGCGGAACTCCCTCAGCACTGACCCTCCCACAGTGCGGCGCTCCCTCAGCATTGACCCTCCCACAGTGCGGCGCTCCCTCAGCACTGACCCTCCCACAATCTGGCGCTCCCTGAGCACCGACCCTCCCACAGTGCGGCGTTCCCTCAGCACTGACCCTCCCACAGTGCGGCGCTTCCTCAGCACTGATTCACCCACCGTGCGGCGCTCCCTCAGCACTGACCCGCCCACAGTGCGGCGCTTCCTCAGCACTGACCCTCCCACAGTGCGGCGCTCCCTCAGCGTTGACCCTCCCACAGTGCGGCACTCCCCCAGCACTGACCATCCCACAGTGCGGCACTCCCCCAGCACTGACCCTCCCACAGTGCGGCACCCCCCCAGCACTGACCCTCCCACAGTGCGGCGCTCCCTCAGCACTGACCCTCCCACAGTGCGGAACTCCCTCAGCACTGACCCTCCCACAGTGCGGCGCTCCCTCAGCATTGATCCTCCCACAGTGCGGCGCTCCCTCAGCACTGACCCTCCCACAATCTGGCGCTCCCTGAGCACCGACCCTCCCACAGTGCGGCGTTCCCTCAGCACTGACCCTCCCACAGTGCGGCGCTTCCTCAGCACTGACTCACCCACCGTGCGGCGCTCCCTCAGCACTGACCCGCCCACAGTGCGGCGCTTCCTCAGCACTGACCCTCCCACAGTGCGGCGCTCCCTCAGCACTGACCCTCCCACAGTGCGGCGCTCTCTCAGCAATGACCCTCCCACAGTGCGGCGCTCCCGCAGCACTGACCCTCCCACAGTGCGGCATTCCCCAGCACTGACCCTCCCACAGTGCGGCGCTCCCTCAGCACTGACCCTCCCACAGTGCAGCACTCCCTCAGCACTGTCCCTCCCACAGTGCGGCGCTCCCTCAGCACTGACCCTCCCACAGTGCGGAGCTCCCTCAGCACTGACCCTCCCACAGTGCGGCACTCCCTCAGCACTGACCCTCCCACAGTGCGGCGCTCCCTCAGCACTGACCCTCCCACAGTGCGGCGCTCCCTCAGCACTGACCCTCCCACAGTGCGGCGCTCCCTCAGCACTGACCCTCCCACAGTGCGGCGCTCCCTCAGTACTGACCTTCCCACACTGCGGCGCTCCCTCAGCACTGACCCTCCCACAGTGCGGCGCTCACTCAGCACCGACCCTCCCACAGTGCATTGCTCCCTCAGCACAGGCCCTCCCACAGTGCGGCGCTCCCTCAGCATTGACCCTCCCACATTGCGGCGCTCCCTCAGCACTGACCCTCCCACAATCTGGCGCACCCTGAGCACCGACCCTCCCACAGTGCGGCGCTCCCTCAGCACTGACCCTCCCACAGTGCGGAGCTCGCTCAGCACTGACCCTTCCATTGTGCGGCGCTCCCTCAGCACTGACCCTCCCACAGTGCGGCGCTCCCTCAGCACTGACCCTCCCACAGTGCGGCGCTCCCTCAGCACTGACCCTCCCACAATGTGGAGCTCCCTCAGCACTGACCCTACCACAGTGCAGCGCTCCCTCAGAACTGACCCTCCAACAGTGCGGCGCTTCCTCAGCACTGACCCTCCCACAGTGCGGCGCTCCCTCAGCACTGACCTGCCCACAGTGCTGCGCTCCCTCTGCACTGACCCTCCCACAGTGCGGCGCTTCCTCAGCACTGATTCACCCACAGTGCGGCGCTCCCTCAGCACTGACCCTCCCACAGTGCGGCGCTTCCTCAGCACTGACCCTCCCACAGTGCGGCGCTCCCTCAGCACTGACCCTCCCACAGTGCGGCGCTCTCTCAGCAATGACCCTCCCACAGTGCGGCGCTCCCTCAGCACTGACCCTCCCACAGTGCGGCATTCCCCAGCACTGACCCTCCCACAGTGCGGCGCTCCCTCAGCACTGACCCTCCCACAGTGCGGAAATCCCTCAGCACTGACCCTCCCACAGTGCAGCACTCCCTCAGCACTGACCCTCCCACAGTGCGGCGCTCCCTCAGCACTGACCCTCCCACAGTGTGGAGCTCCCTCAGCACTGACCCTCCCACAGTGCGGCACTCCCCCAGCACTGACCCTCCCACAGTGCGGCGCTCCCTCAGCACTGACCCTCCCACAGTGCGGCGCTCCCTCAGCACTGACCCTCCCACAGTGCGGCGCTCCCTCAGCACTGACCCTCCCACAGTGCGGCGCTCCCTCAGTACTGACCTTCCCACACTGCGGCGCTCCCTCAGCACTGACCCTCCCACAGTGCGGCGCTCACTCAGCACCGACCCTCCCACAGTGCATTGCTCCCTCAGCACAGGCCCTCCCACAGTGCGGCGCACCCTCAGCACTGACCCTCCCACAGTGCAGCACTCCCTCAGCAATGACCCTCCCACAGTGCAGCGCTCCCTCAGCACTGACCGTCCCACAGTGCGGCGCTCCCTCAGCACTAACCCTCCCACAGTGCGGATCTCCCTCAGCACTGACCCACCCACAGTGCGGCGCTCCCTCAGCACTGACCCTCCCACAGTGCGGCGCTTCCTCAGCACTGACCCGCCCACAGTGCGGCGCTCCCTCAGCACTGACCCTCCCACAGTGCGGCGCTCCCACAACACTGACCCTCCCACAGTGCGGCGCTCCCTCAGCACTGACCCTCCCACAGTGCGGCGCTCCCTCAGCACTGACCCGCCCACAGTGCGACGCTCCCTCAGCACTGACCCACCCACAGTGCGGCGCTTCCTCAGCACTGATTCACCCACAGTGCGGCGCTCCCTCAGCACTGACCCACCCACAGTGCGGCGCTTGCTCAGCACTGACCCTCCCACAGTGCGGCGCTCCCTCAGCACTGACCGTCCCACAGTGCGGCGCTCTCTCAGCAATGACCCTCCCACAGTGCGGCGCTCCCCCAGCACTGACCCTCCCACAGTGCGGCACTCCCCCAGCACTGACCATCCCACAGTGCGGCACTCCCCCAGCACTGACCCTCCCACAGTGCGGCACCCCCCCAGCACTGACCCTCCCACAGTGCGGCGCTCCCTCAGCACTGACCCTCCCACAGTGCGGAACTCCCTCAGCACTGACCCTCCCACAGTGCGGCGCTCCCTCAGCATTGACCCTCCCACAGTGCGGCGCTCCCTCAGCACTGACCCTCCCACAATCTGGCGCTCCCTGAGCACCGACCCTCCCACAGTGCGGCGTTCCCTCAGCACTGACCCTCCCACAGTGCGGCGCTTCCTCAGCACTGATTCACCCACCGTGCGGCGCTCCCTCAGCACTGACCCGCCCACAGTGCGGCGCTTCCTCAGCACTGACCCTCCCACAGTGCGGCGCTCCCTCAGCGTTGACCCTCCCACAGTGCGGCACTCCCCCAGCACTGACCATCCCACAGTGCGGCACTCCCCCAGCACTGACCCTCCCACAGTGCGGCACCCCCCCAGCACTGACCCTCCCACAGTGCGGCGCTCCCTCAGCACTGACCCTCCCACAGTGCGGAACTCCCTCAGCACTGACCCTCCCACAGTGCGGCGCTCCCTCAGCATTGATCCTCCCACAGTGCGGCGCTCCCTCAGCACTGACCCTCCCACAATCTGGCGCTCCCTGAGCACCGACCCTCCCACAGTGCGGCGTTCCCTCAGCACTGACCCTCCCACAGTGCGGCGCTTCCTCAGCACTGATTCACCCACCGTGCGGCGCTCCCTCAGCACTGACCCGCCCACAGTGCGGCGCTTCCTCAGCACTGACCCTCCCACAGTGCGGCGCTCCCTCAGCACTGACCCTCCCACAGTGCGGCGCTCTCTCAGCAATGACCCTCCCACAGTGCGGCGCTCCCGCAGCACTGACCCTCCCACAGTGCGGCATTCCCCAGCACTGACCCTCCCACAGTGCGGCGCTCCCTCAGCACTGACCCTCCCACAATCTGGCGCACCCTGAGCACCGACCCTCCCACAGTGCGGCGCTCCCTCAGCACTGACCCTCCCACAGTGCGGAGCTCGCTCAGCACTGACCCTTCCATTGTGCGGCGCTCCCTCAGCACTGACCCTCCCACAGTGCGGCGCTCCCTCAGCACTGACCCTCCCACAGTGCGGCGCTCCCTCAGCACTGACCCTCCCACAATGTGGAGCTCCCTCAGCACTGACCCTACCACAGTGCAGCGCTCCCTCAGAACTGACCCTCCAACAGTGCGGCGCTTCCTCAGCACTGACCCTCCCACAGTGCGGCGCTCCCTCAGCACTGACCTGCCCACAGTGCTGCGCTCCCTCTGCACTGACCCTCCCACAGTGCGGCGCTTCCTCAGCACTGATTCACCCACAGTGCGGCGCTCCCTCAGCACTGACCCTCCCACAGTGCGGCGCTTCCTCAGCACTGACCCTCCCACAGTGCGGCGCTCCCTCAGCACTGACCCTCCCACAGTGCGGCGCTCTCTCAGCAATGACCCTCCCACAGTGCGGCGCTCCCTCAGCACTGACCCTCCCACAGTGCGGCATTCCCCAGCACTGACCCTCCCACAGTGCGGCGCTCCCTCAGCACTGACCCTCCCACAGTGCGGAAATCCCTCAGCACTGACCCTCCCACAGTGCAGCACTCCCTCAGCACTGACCCTCCCACAGTGCGGCGCTCCCTCAGCACTGACCCTCCCACAGTGTGGAGCTCCCTCAGCACTGACCCTCCCACAGTGCGGCACTCCCCCAGCACTGACCCTCCCACAGTGCGGCGCTCCCTCAGCACTGACCCTCCCACAGTGCGGCGCTCCCTCAGCACTGACCCTCCCACAGTGCGGCGCTCCCTCAGCACTGACCCTCCCACAGTGCGGCGCTCCCTCAGTACTGACCTTCCCACACTGCGGCGCTCCCTCAGCACTGACCTTCCCACAGTGCGGCGCTCACTCAGCACCGACCCTCCCACAGTGCATTGCTCCCTCAGCACAGGCCCTCCCACAGTGCGGCGCACCCTCAGCACTGACCCTCCCACAGTGCAGCACTCCCTCAGCAATGACCCTCCCACAGTGCAGCGCTCCCTCAGCACTGACCGTCCCACAGTGCGGCGCTCCCTCAGCACTAACCCTCCCACAGTGCGGATCTCCCTCAGCACTGACCCACCCACAGTGCGGCGCTCCCTCAGCACTGACCCTCCCACAGTGCGGCGCTTCCTCAGCACTGACCCGCCCACAGTGCGGCGCTCCCTCAGCACTGACCCTCCCACAGTGCGGCGCTCCCACAACACTGACCCTCCCACAGTGCGGCGCTCCCTCAGCACTGACCCTCCCACAGTGCGGCGCTCCCTCAGCACTGACCCGCCCACAGTGCGACGCTCCCTCAGCACTGACCCACCCACAGTGCGGCGCTTCCTCAGCACTGATTCACCCACAGTGCGGCGCTCCCTCAGCACTGACCCACCCACAGTGCGGCGCTTGCTCAGCACTGACCCTCCCACAGTGCGGCGCTCCCTCAGCACTGACCGTCCCACAGTGCGGCGCTCTCTCAGCAATGACCCTCCCACAGTGCGGCGCTCCCCCAGCACTGACCCTCCCACAGTGCGGCACTCCCCCAGCACTGACCATCCCACAGTGCGGCACTCCCCCAGCACTGACCCTCCCACAGTGCGGCACCCCCCCAGCACTGACCCTCCCACAGTGCGGCGCTCCCTCAGCACTGACCCTCCCACAGTGCGGAACTCCCTCAGCACTGACCCTCCCACAGTGCGGCGCTCCCTCAGCATTGACCCTCCCACAGTGCGGCGCTCCCTCAGCACTGACCCTCCCACAATCTGGCGCTCCCTGAGCACCGACCCTCCCACAGTGCGGCGTTCCCTCAGCACTGACCCTCCCACAGTGCGGCGCTTCCTCAGCACTGATTCACCCACCGTGCGGCGCTCCCTCAGCACTGACCCGCCCACAGTGCGGCGCTTCCTCAGCACTGACCCTCCCACAGTGCGGCGCTCCCTCAGCGTTGACCCTCCCACAGTGCGGCACTCCCCCAGCACTGACCATCCCACAGTGCGGCACTCCCCCAGCACTGACCCTCCCACAGTGCGGCACCCCCCCAGCACTGACCCTCCCACAGTGCGGCGCTCCCTCAGCACTGACCCTCCCACAGTGCGGAACTCCCTCAGCACTGACCCTCCCACAGTGCGGCGCTCCCTCAGCATTGATCCTCCCACAGTGCGGCGCTCCCTCAGCACTGACCCTCCCACAATCTGGCGCTCCCTGAGCACCGACCCTCCCACAGTGCGGCGTTCCCTCAGCACTGACCCTCCCACAGTGCGGCGCTTCCTCAGCACTGATTCACCCACCGTGCGGCGCTCCCTCAGCACTGACCCGCCCACAGTGCGGCGCTTCCTCAGCACTGACCCTCCCACAGTGCGGCGCTCCCTCAGCACTGACCCTCCCACAGTGCGGCGCTCTCTCAGCAATGACCCTCCCACAGTGCGGCGCTCCCGCAGCACTGACCCTCCCACAGTGCGGCATTCCCCAGCACTGACCCTCCCACAGTGCGGCGCTCCCTCAGCACTGACCCTCCCACAGTGCAGCACTCCCTCAGCACTGTCCCTCCCACAGTGCGGCGCTCCCTCAGCACTGACCCTCCCACAGTGCGGAGCTCCCTCAGCACTGACCCTCCCACAGTGCGGCACTCCCTCAGCACTGACCCTCCCACAGTGCGGCGCTCCCTCAGCACTGACCCTCCCACAGTGCGGCGCTCCCTCAGCACTGACCCTCCCACAGTGCGGCGCTCCCTCAGCACTGACCCTCCCACAGTGCGGCGCTCCCTCAGTACTGACCTTCCCACACTGCGGCGCTCCCTCAGCACTGACCCTCCCACAGTGCGGCGCTCACTCAGCACCGACCCTCCCACAGTGCATTGCTCCCTCAGCACAGGCCCTCCCACAGTGCGGCGCTCCCTCAGCATTGACCCTCCCACATTGCGGCGCTCCCTCAGCACTGACCCTCCCACAATCTGGCGCACCCTGAGCACCGACCCTCCCACAGTGCGGCGCTCCCTCAGCACTGACCCTCCCACAGTGCGGAGCTCGCTCAGCACTGACCCTTCCATTGTGCGGCGCTCCCTCAGCACTGACCCTCCCACAGTGCGGCGCTCCCTCAGCACTGACCCTCCCACAGTGCGGCGCTCCCTCAGCACTGACCCTCCCACAATGTGGAGCTCCCTCAGCACTGACCCTACCACAGTGCAGCGCTCCCTCAGAACTGACCCTCCAACAGTGCGGCGCTTCCTCAGCACTGACCCTCCCACAGTGCGGCGCTCCCTCAGCACTGACCTGCCCACAGTGCTGCGCTCCCTCTGCACTGACCCTCCCACAGTGCGGCGCTTCCTCAGCACTGATTCACCCACAGTGCGGCGCTCCCTCAGCACTGACCCTCCCACAGTGCGGCGCTTCCTCAGCACTGACCCTCCCACAGTGCGGCGCTCCCTCAGCACTGACCCTCCCACAGTGCGGCGCTCTCTCAGCAATGACCCTCCCACAGTGCGGCGCTCCCTCAGCACTGACCCTCCCACAGTGCGGCATTCCCCAGCACTGACCCTCCCACAGTGCGGCGCTCCCTCAGCACTGACCCTCCCACAGTGCGGAAATCCCTCAGCACTGACCCTCCCACAGTGCAGCACTCCCTCAGCACTGACCCTCCCACAGTGCGGCGCTCCCTCAGCACTGACCCTCCCACAGTGTGGAGCTCCCTCAGCACTGACCCTCCCACAGTGCGGCACTCCCCCAGCACTGACCCTCCCACAGTGCGGCGCTCCCTCAGCACTGACCCTCCCACAGTGCGGCGCTCCCTCAGCACTGACCCTCCCACAGTGCGGCGCTCCCTCAGCACTGACCCTCCCACAGTGCGGCGCTCCCTCAGTACTGACCTTCCCACACTGCGGCGCTCCCTCAGCACTGACCCTCCCACAGTGCGGCGCTCACTCAGCACCGACCCTCCCACAGTGCATTGCTCCCTCAGCACAGGCCCTCCCACAGTGCGGCGCACCCTCAGCACTGACCCTCCCACAGTGCAGCACTCCCTCAGCAATGACCCTCCCACAGTGCAGCGCTCCCTCAGCACTGACCGTCCCACAGTGCGGCGCTCCCTCAGCACTAACCCTCCCACAGTGCGGATCTCCCTCAGCACTGACCCACCCACAGTGCGGCGCTCCCTCAGCACTGACCCTCCCACAGTGCGGCGCTTCCTCAGCACTGACCCGCCCACAGTGCGGCGCTCCCTCAGCACTGACCCTCCCACAGTGCGGCGCTCCCACAACACTGACCCTCCCACAGTGCGGCGCTCCCTCAGCACTGACCCTCCCACAGTGCGGCGCTCCCTCAGCACTGACCCGCCCACAGTGCGACGCTCCCTCAGCACTGACCCACCCACAGTGCGGCGCTTCCTCAGCACTGATTCACCCACAGTGCGGCGCTCCCTCAGCACTGACCCACCCACAGTGCGGCGCTTGCTCAGCACTGACCCTCCCACAGTGCGGCGCTCCCTCAGCACTGACCGTCCCACAGTGCGGCGCTCTCTCAGCAATGACCCTCCCACAGTGCGGCGCTCCCCCAGCACTGACCCTCCCACAGTGCGGCACTCCCCCAGCACTGACCATCCCACAGTGCGGCACTCCCCCAGCACTGACCCTCCCACAGTGCGGCACCCCCCCAGCACTGACCCTCCCACAGTGCGGCGCTCCCTCAGCACTGACCCTCCCACAGTGCGGAACTCCCTCAGCACTGACCCTCCCACAGTGCGGCGCTCCCTCAGCATTGACCCTCCCACAGTGCGGCGCTCCCTCAGCACTGACCCTCCCACAATCTGGCGCTCCCTGAGCACCGACCCTCCCACAGTGCGGCGTTCCCTCAGCACTGACCCTCCCACAGTGCGGCGCTTCCTCAGCACTGATTCACCCACCGTGCGGCGCTCCCTCAGCACTGACCCGCCCACAGTGCGGCGCTTCCTCAGCACTGACCCTCCCACAGTGCGGCGCTCCCTCAGCGTTGACCCTCCCACAGTGCGGCACTCCCCCAGCACTGACCATCCCACAGTGCGGCACTCCCCCAGCACTGACCCTCCCACAGTGCGGCACCCCCCCAGCACTGACCCTCCCACAGTGCGGCGCTCCCTCAGCACTGACCCTCCCACAGTGCGGAACTCCCTCAGCACTGACCCTCCCACAGTGCGGCGCTCCCTCAGCATTGATCCTCCCACAGTGCGGCGCTCCCTCAGCACTGACCCTCCCACAATCTGGCGCTCCCTGAGCACCGACCCTCCCACAGTGCGGCGTTCCCTCAGCACTGACCCTCCCACAGTGCGGCGCTTCCTCAGCACTGATTCACCCACCGTGCGGCGCTCCCTCAGCACTGACCCGCCCACAGTGCGGCGCTTCCTCAGCACTGACCCTCCCACAGTGCGGCGCTCCCTCAGCACTGACCCTCCCACAGTGCGGCGCTCTCTCAGCAATGACCCTCCCACAGTGCGGCGCTCCCGCAGCACTGACCCTCCCACAGTGCGGCATTCCCCAGCACTGACCCTCCCACAGTGCGGCGCTCCCTCAGCACTGACCCTCCCACAGTGCAGCACTCCCTCAGCACTGTCCCTCCCACAGTGCGGCGCTCCCTCAGCACTGACCCTCCCACAGTGCGGAGCTCCCTCAGCACTGACCCTCCCACAGTGCGGCACTCCCTCAGCACTGACCCTCCCACAGTGCGGCGCTCCCTCAGCACTGACCCTCCCACAGTGCGGCGCTCCCTCAGCACTGACCCTCCCACAGTGCGGCGCTCCCTCAGCACTGACCCTCCCACAGTGCGGCGCTCCCTCAGTACTGACCTTCCCACACTGCGGCGCTCCCTCAGCACTGACCCTCCCACAGTGCGGCGCTCACTCAGCACCGACCCTCCCACAGTGCATTGCTCCCTCAGCACAGGACCTCCCACAGTGCGGCGCACCCTCAGCACTGACCCTCCCACAGTGCAGCACTCCCTCAGCAATGACCCTCCCACAGTGCAGCGCTCCCTCAGCACTGACCGTCCCACAGTGCGGCGCTCCCTCAGCACTAACCCTCCCACAGTGCGGAACTCCCTCAGCACTGACCCACCCACAGTGCGGCGCTCCCTCAGCACTGACCCTCCCACAGTGCGGCGCTTCCTCAGCACTGACCCGCCCACAGTGCGGCGCTCCCTCAGCACTGACCCTCCCACAGTGCGGCGCTCCCACAACACTGACCCTCCCACAGTGCGGCGCTCCCTCAGCACTGACCCTCCCACAGTGCGGCGCTCCCTCAGCACTGACCCGCCCACAGTGCGACGCTCCCTCAGCACTGACCCACCCACAGTGCGGCGCTTCCTCAGCACTGATTCACCCACAGTGCGGCGCTCCCTCAGCACTGACCCACCCACAGTGTGGCGCTTGCTCAGCACTGACCCTCCCACAGTGCGGCGCTCCCTCAGCACTGACCGTCCCACAGTGCGGCGCTCTCTCAGCAATGACCCTCCCACAGTGCGGCGCTCCCCCAGCACTGACCTTCCCACAGTGCGGCACTCCCCCAGCACTGACCATCCCACAGTGCGGCACTCCCCCAGCACTGACCCTCCCACAGTGCGGCACTCCCCCAGCACTGACCCTCCCACAGTGCGGCGCTCCCTCAGCACTGACCCTCCCACAGTGCGGAACTCCCTCAGCACTGACCCTCCCACAGTGCGGCGCACCCTCAGCATTGACCCTCCCACAGTGCGGCGCTCCCTCAGCACTGACCCTCCCACAATCTGGCGCTCCCTGAGCACCGACCCTCCCACAGTGCGGCGTTCCCTCAGCACTGACCCTCCCACAGTGCGGAGCTCGCTCAGCACTGACCCTCCCATTGTGCGGCGCTCCCTCAGCACTGACCCTCCCACAGTGCGGCGCTCCCTCAGCACTGACCCTCCCACAGTGCGGCGCTCCCTCAGCACTGACCCTCCCACAATGTGGAGCTCCCTCAGCACTGACCCTACCACAGTGCAGCGCTCCCTCAGAACTGACCCTCCCACAGTGCGGCGCTTCCTCAGCACTGACCCTCCCACAGTGCGGCGCTCCCTCAGCACTGACCCGCCCACAGTGCTGCGCTCCCTCTGCACTGACCCTCCCACAGTGCGGCGCTTCCTCAGCACTGATTCACCCACAGTGCGGCGCTCCCTCAGCACTGACCCTCCCACAGTGCGGCGCTTCCTCAGCACTGACCCTCCCAAAGTGCGGCGCTCCCTCAGCACTGACCCTCCCACAGTGCGGCGCTCTCTCAGCAATGACCCTCCCACAGTGCGGCGCTCCCTCAGCACTGACCCTCCCACAGTGCGGCATTCCCCAGCACTGACCCTCCCACAGTGCTGCGCTCCCTCAGCACTGACCCTCCCACAGTGCGGAAATACCTCAGCACTGACCCTCCCACAGTGCAGCACTCCCTCAGCACTGACCCTCCCACAGTGCGGCGCTCCCTCAGCACTGACCCTCCCACAGTGTGGAGCTCCCTCAGCACTGACCCTCCCACAGTGCGGCACTCCCTCAGCACTGACCCTCCCACAGTGCGGCGCTCCCTCAGCACTGACCCTCCTACAGTGCGGCGCTCCCTCAGCACTGACCCTCCCACAGTGCGGCGCTCCCTCAGCACTGACCCTCCCACAGTGCGGCGCTCCCTCAGCACTGACCTTCCCACACTGCGGCGCTCCCTCAGCACCGACCCTCCCACAGTGCATTGCTCCCTCAGCACTGGCCCTCCCACAGTGCGGCGCACCCTCAGCACTGACCCTCCCACAGTGCAGCACTCCCTCAGCAATGACCCTCCCGCAGTGCAGCGCTCCCTCAGCACTGACCCTCCCACAGTGCGGCGCTCCCTCAGCACTAACCCTCCCACAGTGCGGAACTCCCTCAGCACTGACCCACCCACAGTGCGGCGCTCCCTCAGCACTGACCCTCCCACAGTGCGGCGCTTCCTCAGCACTGACCCGCCCACAGTGCAGCGCTCCCTCAGCACTGACCCTCCCACAGTGCGGCGCTCCCTCAACACAGACCCTCCCACAGTGCGGCGCTCCCTCAGCACTGACCCTCCCACAGTGCGGCGCTCCCTCAGCACTGACCCGCCCACAGTGCGACGCTCCCTCAGCACTGACCCTCCGACAGTGCGGCGCTTCCTCAGCACTGATTCACCCACAGTGCGGCGCTCCTTCAGCACTGACCCACCCACAGTGCGGCGCTTGCTCAGCACTGACCCTCCCACAGTGCGGCGCTCCCTCAGCACTGGCCCTCCCACAGTGCGGCGCTCACTCAGCACAGACCCTCCCACAGTGCGGCACTCCCCCAGCACTGACCATCCCACAGTGCGGCACTCCCCCAGCACTGACCTTCCCACAGTGCGGCACTCCCCCAGCACTGACCCTCCCACAGTGTGGAGTTCCCTCAGCACTGACCCTCCCACAGTGCGGCACTCCCTGAGCACTGACCCTCCCACAGTGCGGCGCTCCCTCAGCACTGACCCCCCTACAGTGCGACGCTCCCTCAGCACTGACCCACCCACAGTGCGGCGCTTCCTCAGCACTGATTCACCCACAGTGCGGCGCTCCCTCAGCACTGACCCTCCCACAGTGCGGCGCTCCCTCAGCACTGACCCTCCCACAGTGCTGCGCTCACTCAGCACTGACCCTCCCACACTGCGGCGCTGCCTCAGCACTGACCCTCCCACAGCGCGGCGCTCCCTCAGGACCGTCCCTCCCACAGTTCATTGCTCCCTCAGCACTGGCCCTCCCACAGTGCGGCGCACCCTCAGCACTGACCCACCCACAGTGCGGCGCTCCCTCAGCACTGACCCTCCCACAGTGCTGCGCTCCCTCAACACTGACCCTTCCACAGTGTCGCACTCCCTCAGCACTGACGCTCCCACAGTGCGGCACTCCCTCAGCACTGACCCTCCCACAGTGCGGCACTCCCTCAGCACTGACCCTCCCACAGTGCGGCACACCCTCAGCACTGACCCTCCCACAGTGCGGCGCTCGCTCAGCACTGACCCTCCCACAGTGCGGCGCTCCCTCAGCACTGACCCTCCCACAGTGCGGCGCTCCATCAGCAGTGACACTCCCACAGTGCGGCGCTCCCTCAGCACTGACCCTCCCACAGTGCGGCGCTCCCTCAGCACTGACCCTCCCACAGTGCGGTGCTCCATCAGCACTGACCCTCCCCCTGTGCGGTGCTCCCTCAGCACTGTCCCTCCCACAGTACGGAGCTCCCTCAACTCTGACCCCCCACAGTAATGCGCTCCCTCAACACTGACCCTCCCACAGTGTGACGCTCCCTCAGCACTGACCCTCCCACATTCTGGCGCTCCCTGAGCACCGACCCTCCCACAGTGGGGCGCTCCCTCCGCACTGACCCTCCCACAGTGCGGCGCTCCCTCCGCACTGACCCTCCCACAGTGCGGAGCTCGCTCAGCACTGACCCTCCCATTGTGCGGCGCTCCCTCAGCACTGACCCTCCCACAGTGCAGCGCTCCCTCAGCACTGACCCTCCCACAGTGCGGCGCTCCCTCAGCACTGACCCTCCCACAGTGTGGAGTTCCCTCAGCACTGACCCTCCCACAGTGCGGCACTCCCTGAGCACTGACCCTCCCACAGTGCGGCGCTCCCTCAGCACTGACCCCCCTACAGTGCGACGCTCCCTCAGCACTGACCCACCCACAGTGCGGCGCTTCCTCAGCACTGATTCACCCACAGTGCGGCGCTCCCTCAGCACTGACCCTCCCACAGTGCGGCGCTCCCTCAGCACTGACCCTCCCACAGTGCTGCGCTCACTCAGCACTGACCCTCCCACACTGCGGCGCTGCCTCAGCACTGACCCTCCCACAGCGCGGCGCTCCCTCAGGACCGTCCCTCCCACAGTTCATTGCTCCCTCAGCACTGGCCCTCCCACAGTGCGGCGCACCCTCAGCACTGACCCACCCACAGTGCGGCGCTCCCTCAGCACTGACCCTCCCACAGTGCTGCGCTCCCTCAACACTGACCCTTCCACAGTGTCGCACTCCCTCAGCACTGACGCTCCCACAGTGCGGCACTCCCTCAGCACTGACCCTCCCACAGTGCGGCACTCCCTCAGCACTGACCCTCCCACAGTGCGGCACACCCTCAGCACTGACCCTCCCACAGTGCGGCGCTCGCTCAGCACTGACCCTCCCACAGTGCGGCGCTCCCTCAGCACTGACCCTCCCACAGTGCGGCGCTCCATCACTAGTGACACTCCCACAGTGCGGCGCTCCCTCAGCACTGACCCTCCCACAGTGCGGCGCTCCCTCAGCACTGACCCTCCCACAGTGCGGTGCTCCATCAGCACTGACCCTCCCCCTGTGCGGTGCTCCCTCAGCACTGTCCCTCCCACAGTACGGAGCTCCCTCAACTCTGACCCCCCACAGTAATGCGCTCCCTCAACACTGACCCTCCCACAGTGTGACGCTCCCTCAGCACTGACCCTCCCACATTCTGGCGCTCCCTGAGCACCGACCCTCCCACAGTGGGGCGCTCCCTCCGCACTGACCCTCCCACAGTGCGGCGCTCCCTCCGCACTGACCCTCCCACAGTGCGGAGCTCGCTCAGCACTGACCCTCCCATTGTGCGGCGCTCCCTCAGCACTGACCCTCCCACAGTGCAGCGCTCCCTCAGCACTGACCCTCCCACAGTGCGGCGCTCCCTCAGCACTGACCCTCCCACAATGCGGCGCTCCCTCAGCACTGACCGTCCCACAGTGCGGCGCTCCCTCAGCACTGACCCTCCCACATTGTGGAGCTCCCTCAGCACTGACCCTACCACAGTGCAGCGCTCCCTCAGCACTGACCCTCCCACAGTGCGGCGCTCCCTCAGCACTGACCCTCCCACAGTGCGGCGCTCCCTCAGCACTGACCCTCCCACAGTGCGGCGCTCTCTCATCACTGACCCTCCCACAGTGTGGAGCTCCCTCAGCACTGACCCTCCCACAGTGCGGCGCTCCCTCAGCACTGACCCTCCCACAGTGTGGAGCTCCCTCAGCACTGACCCTCCTACAGTGCGGCGCTCCCTCAGCACTGACCCTCCCACAGTGCGGCGCTCCCTCAGCACTGACCCTCCCACAGTGCGCCGCTCCCTCAGCACTGACCTTCCCACACTGCGGCGCTCCCTCAGCACTGACCCTCCCACAGTGCGGCGCTCCCTCAGCACCGACCCTCCCACAGTGCATTGCTCCCTCAGCACTGGCCCTCCCACAGTGCGGCGCACCCTCAGCACTGACCCTCCCACGGTGCGGCGCTCCCTCAGCACTGACCCTCCCACAGTGCGGCGCTTCCTCAGCACTGACCCGCCACATTGCGGCGCTACCTCAGCACTGACCCTCCCACAGTGCGGCGCTCCCTCAGCACTGACCCTCCCACAATGCGGCGCTCCCTCAGCACTGACCCTCCCACAGTGCGGAGCTCCCTCAGCACTGACCCTCCCACAGTGCGGCGCTCCCTCAGCACTGACCCTCCCGCGGTGCGGCGCTCCCTCAGCACTGACCCTCCCACAGTGCGGCGCTCCCTCAGCACTGACCCTCCCACAGTTCGGCACTCCCTCAGCACTGACCCTCCCACAGTGCGGCGCTCCCTCAGCACTGACCCTCCCACAGTGCGGCGCTCCCTCAGCACTGACCATCCCACAGTGCGGCGCTCCCTCAGCACCGACCCTCCCACAGCGCAGCGCTCCCTCAGCACTAACCCTCCCACAGTGCGGCGCTCCCTCAGCACTGACCCTCCCACAGTGCGGCGCTCCCTCAGCACTGACCCTCCCACAGTGCGGCGCTCCCTCAGCACCGACACTCCCACAGTGCGGCGCTCCCTCAGCACTGACCCTCCCACAGTGCGGCGCTCCCTCAGCACTGACCATCCCACAGTGCGGCGCTCCCTCAGCACCGACCCTCCCACAGCGCAGCGCTCCCTCAGCACTGACCCTCCCACAGTGCGGCGCTCCCTCAGCACTGACCCTCCCACAGTGCGGCGCTCCCTCAGCATTGACCCTCCCACAGTGCGGCGCTCCCTCAGCACCGACACTCCCACAGTGCGGCGCTCCCTCAGCACTGACCCTCCCACAGTGCGGCACTCCCTCAGCACCGACACTCCCACAGTGCGGCGCTCCCTCAGCACTGACACTCCCACAGTGCCGGGATTGGAATTCTGCTCTAATCCTGTCTCTTGACTTCCAAACACTTTTGTCCCCGTGCACCGTAGATTTGCCTGCTGAGCAGTCAGGCCTAGGAAAGGCCTCAGGGTTCGCCGGCCTCGCCGAACTCCGCGAGCAGCCGTCGCGGCCTGATGACGTAATCCATCCTTCAGCATCAAGTGTGGCGGCAGTTCTCCGCCGGCTGACGGCAGGGGCGGGTGGGGGGCTAACAAATGGCGATAGGATGGCATCCTATCAGGCTGGCTCCCTCAGACCCTCCGAGGGGGCCGTGGCGGAGGGGTCAAAGTGCATCTACACGACAGTCAGGCTTCTACCGAGGCCTACTTCTTCCTCCCCCTCCCTCCCAGCTCTATCTCCATGGAAACCGCCTTCCTGCCACCACACATGCCCTCAGTTGGACTGCCTCACCCTCCCCCCATCCTCTTCCACCCCCTCTCCCCCCCCCACCCCCCCACCGCCACCATCGCGGTTAACAGCAGTTTGTTTTCAGAAAGTTGACCACAGATCTCGCAGATTGCCCGAGGAACCATTCACAGCTCTGCACACCAGCGGACACGAGGGAAAGGGCCGAGAGCTGTTTTGATGTGCGTTGCTGAGCCCAGCTTGGCCAAACCTTTCACCACTGACACCCTCCCCCCTCTCCCCGGGACTGTGCCCTCAATCACACCCCCAGTGTCTCTCTCTCTCTCTCTGTTTGCGGAGAAGGCTGAGAATTTATATCGAGCTCTCCCAGGTACAACAGGACGTCCGAACCAGCCCGTTCCTAACGTTAGGCCCCACATCAGGCACAACATTTATTCCCTATCTCTAACTGCCCCTCAATCATAGAATCCCTCCAATGCAGAGGAGGCCATTCGGCCCATCGAGTTGCACCAACCATAACCCCACCCAGGCCCTATACCCAGAACCCCACATTTTTACTCTGCTAATCCCCCTGACACTAAGGGTCAATTTAGCATGGCCAATCCACCGAACCCATACATCTTTGGACACTAAGGGGCAATTTAGCATGGCCAATCCCCCTAACCCATACATCTTTGGACACTAAGGGACAATTTAGTACAGCCAATCCGCCTAACCCGCACATCTTTGGACACTAAGGTGCAATTTAGCATGGCCAATCCACCTAACCAGCACATCTTTGGACATTAAGGGACAATTTTGCATGGCCAATCCAGTTAACCCGCACATCTTTGGACACTAAGGAGCAATTTAGCATGGCCAATCCACCTAACCAGCACATCTTTGGACATTAAGGGACAATTTAGCATGGCCAATCTCCCTAACCTGCACATCTTTGGACACTAAGGGGACAATTTAGCATGGCCAATCCACCTAACCCATACATCTTTGGACACTAAGGGGCAATCTAGCATGGCCAATCCACCTAACCTGCACATCTTTGGACACTAAGGGGCAATTTAGCATGGCCAATCCACCTAACCCACACATCTTTGGACATTAAAGGACAATTTAGCATGGCCAATCTCCCTAACCTACACATCTTTGGACACTAAGGGGCAATTTAGCATGGCCAATCCACCTAACCCATACATCTTTGGACACTAAGGGGCAATTTAGCATGCCAATCCACCTAACTGCACATCTTTGGACACTAAGGGGCAATTTAGCATGGCCAATCCACCTAACCCACACATCTTTGGACATTAAAGGACAATTTAGCATGGCCAATCTCCCTAACCTACACATCTTTGGACACTAAGGGGCAATTTAGCATGGCCAATCCACCTAACCCATACATCTTTGGACACTAAGGGGCAATTTAGCATGGCCAATCCACCTAACCTGCACCTCTTTGGACACTAAGGGGCAATTTAGCACGGCCAATCCACCTAACCCACATATCTTTGGACTGTGGGAGGAAACCGGAGCACCCGGAGGAACCCCACGCAGACACGGGGAGAACGTGCAGACTCCACACAGACAGTGACCCGAGCCGGGAATCGAACCCGGGTCCCTGGCGCTGTGAGGCAGCAGTGCTAACCCACTGTGCCACCGTGCCAACCAACAGTTTCATGATCATCAGTAGATTCTTAATTCCAGATTTTTTTTATTGAATTCAAATTCCACCATCTGCCGTGGCGGGGATTCGAACCCGGGTCCCCCAGAACATTAGCTGAGTTTGTGGATTAATAGTCTAGCGATAACACCACTGGGCCGTCCCCTCCCCGATGTTATGGTTCAGGTTCAAAACTCCAAGGTGTTTTCTGAAGCCCGCCTGAATCATACGTTTTGCACTTTGAATTTGGCTGGGATAAGCATGAGATGTTCCACTTCCAGTTTGATTCAAAAGACCCAGTCGGGAGCTTTTATCAAACAAGGTTTATTTTAGAATATAGTTAACATGTATAGTAAGAAAATTAGCAAAACTTTTATCAATTACAAACAAGGAACAAAATAACCACTATAATGTATAACCCTTCATGAATATCTCTAATGATGTTCCAATTAAAACCAAAACCCAATAAACAAAACCCCTTAAACAGGTTTAATGCAGCAAAGTCACATGATAATGGGACTGATTCCCTGTTATCTGCCCACTGTATATTTTCCTCCTCCCAACAATGACATCACTTCCATCGGTGAACAGGAATTAAAAAAAGACTCTTAAAGGTACACTCACATCACGCTATCGGTGATCTGATTTATTATTGTCACATGTATTGGGATCCAGTGAAAAGTATTGTTTCTTGCGCGCTATAGAGACAAAGCATACCGTTCATAGAGTACATAGATTTGATTTATTATTGTCACATGTATTGGGATACAGTGAAAAGTATTGTTTCTTGCGCACTATACAACGCATGCCATTCATAGAGTACATAGATTTGATTTATTATTGTCACATGTATTGGGATACAGTGAAAAGTATTGTTTCTTGCGCACTATACAAAGCATACCATTCATAGAGTACATAGATTTGATTTATTGTTGTCACATGTATTGGGATGCAGTGAAAAGTATTGTTTCTTGCGCGCTATACAGACAAAGCATACCGTTCATAGAGTACATAGATTTGATTTATGATTGTCACATGTACTGGGAGACAGTGAAAAGTATTGTGTCTTGCGCGCTATACAAAGCATACCGTTCATAGAGAAGGAAAGGGGAGAGTGCAGAATGTAGTGTTACAGTCACAGCTAGGGTGTAGAGAAAGATCAACTTAATGCGAGGTAGGTCCATTCAAAAGTCTGATGGCAGCAGGGAAGAAGCTGTTCTTGAGTCGGTTGGTACGTGACCTCAGACTTTTGTATCTTTTTCCCGACGGAAGAAGGTGGAAGAGAGAATGTCCAGGGTGCGTGGGATCCTTGATTATGCCGGCTGCTTTTCCCGAGGCAGCGGGAAGTGTAGACAGAGTCAATGGATGGGAGGCTGGTTTGGGTGATGGACTGGACTGCATTCACAACCTTTTATAGTATTTGGATTCCGCCTGGATCATAAGTTTTGCATTTTAAATTTGGCTTGGATAAGCATGAGATGTTTCACCTCAGGTTTGATTCAAATGACTCAGTCGGGAGCTTTTAACAAACAAGGTTTATTTAAGAATATAGTTAACATGTATAGTAAGAAAATTAGCAAGAACTTTTATCAATTACAGACAAGAAACAAAACAACCACTGTAATGTATCCCCTTAATAAATAATGTGTTCCAATCAAACCAATCCCATGGACAGCTATATGAACGGAGTGGGAATGGGAGTGGGAATGGAGGGATACAAAAGAGTGGTCTAGTTTGGACCAGGGAGCGGCGCGGGCTAATTGTTCTTTGTTTCTCGTTTCAAGGCTTCATTCTATGATCATCTTGCTGGTGCCAGTACAGAGCGAGACTGCGGATAGTTGGGAACCTGTCTCGGGGGCAGGGAATTCAGATGGTGTTCGTAAAGCAGAAGTGGAAATGAATAGGGTTGGGAAGCATTTTCTGATCAGGGCCAGTGTGATCTCCTGGACTCGTTTCGATCGCCTCAGGGGGTCGGAGAGGAATTTCCCAGATTTTTTTTCCCCATATTGGCCCTGGGGTTTTCACTCTGGGTTTTCGCATCTCCCTGGAGATCACATGGTCTGGAATGGGGGGGTGGGGGTGAGTTAATAGGTTGTGATGAACAAAGCATCGTAGCTGTGAGGGACAGCTCGGTGGATAGGATATTGGTATGTAGATAGGCTGGAAAATTGGGCGGGGATCCTGGATTCAGGATTCAATCCTGGACCGGGGAGCGGCGCGGGCTTGGAGGGCCAAAGGGCCTGTTCCTGTGCTGTATTGTTCTTTGTTCTTTGTTTGACAAGGGACCCTTTTCACAGGTTTAATGCAGCAAAGACTACTGCTCACGTGACACTGGATTTAGGTCCTTTGGATGACTGCTGTGGGTCGCCTGACACTCAGAACAGTTTGGAGTCAGTGTTCCGATGCGGAGGTTAATCCCCTTTTGAGAAGCCATGCCAAATCCCCCCAAAGAGGAATCCCTCGCTTCATAATCTGTAAAAGTGTTTGGGACGGTGTGAACTGTTCTTCATTCACGTTTAGAGGTTCATTAACAGAAAGAGCCGACACTTGCTTTAAGTGAATAATTAACCAGTTATTTATTTATCCAACTGGGAACTTTATCTGAACAAGTAACATAGCGATTAAAGTAAGATACTCCTGGAATGCTGTTCAAATAAATACAAGGATCATTCATTACCAAAAAAAAATAACAGAAATTTAGCCACTCTCAAAAAAAGATATACAACCAGGTTTTGTGTCTTTGGAAAACCTTTGGAGTTCTTCTATTGATTCCGACATCTGTAAACTCTTTCAGATTTGATACCCTTCGTTAGATAGATGGAGAATTCTCTTAAGAGATATTCTAAGCTGACAGGGAGCTGCTCTTGCCCTCTCTAGATGTTGAGAGGTGGCAGCTTTTCAGTTTGATTGCAGGCAGGCAAAGAACAAAGAACAGTACAGCACAGGAAACAGGCCTTTCGGCCCTCCAAGCCTGTGCCGCTCCTTGGTCCAACTAGACCAATCGTTTGTATCCCTCCATTCCCAGGCTGCTCATGTGACTATCCAGGTAAGTCTTAAACGATGTCAGCGTGCCTGCCTCCACCACCCTACTTGGCAGCGCATTCCAGGCCCCCACCACCCTCTGTGTAAAAAACGTCCCTCTGATGTCTGAGTTATACTTCGCCCCTCTCAGCTTCAGCCCGTGACCCCTCGTGATCGTCACCTCCGACCTGGGAAAAAGCTTCCCACTGTTCACCCTATCTATACCCTTCATAATCTTGTATACCTCTATTAGATCTCCCCTCATTCTCCGTCTTTCCAAGGAGAACAACCCCAGTCTACCCAATCTCTCCTCATAGCTAAGACCCTCCATACCAGGCAACATCCTGGTAAACCTTCTCTGCACTCTCTCCAATGCCTCCACGTCCTTCTGGTAGTGCGGCGACCAGAACTGGACGCAGTATTCCAAATGTGGCCTAACCAGCGTTCTATACAGCTGCATCATCAGACTCCAGCTTTTATACTCTATACCCCGTCCTATAAAGGCAAGCATACCATATGCCTTCTTCACCACCTTCTCCACCTGTGTTGCCACCTTCAAGGATTTGTGGACTTGTACACCTAGGTCCCTCTGTGTTTCTATACTCCTGATGACTCTGCCATTTATTGTATAACTCCTCCCTACATTATTTCTTCCAAAATGCATCACTTCGCATTTATCCGGATTAAATTCCATCTGCCACCTCTCCGCCCAATTTTCCAGCCTATCTATATCCTGCTGTATTGCCCAACAATGCTCTTCACTATCCGCAATTCCAGCCATCTTCGTGTCATCCGCAAACTAGCTGATTACACCAGTTGAGATCCTCTTTATAACTGTGATGATCTAATCAACGTTCCTAGAACACGTCGACTGCCACGGTGATCAAGGCATTCCGTGATCTTTTTACCCTGTTCGGGTACCCCTGCTATATACATAGCGACAGGGGCTCGTCGTTCATGAGTAACGACTTGAGGCAATTCCTGCTCTCATACGGGATTGCCTCTAGTAGGACCACGAGTTACAACCCTAGGGGTAACGGACAGGTGGAGAGAGAGAATGCTACAGTCTGGAAGGCTGTCCTATTGGCGCTGAAGTCCAAAGGCCTTCCAGTCTCCCATTGGCAGGAGGTCCTCCCTAATGCGCTTCACTCCATTCGCTCCCTCCTGTGTACGGCAACTAATGCTACTCCCCACGAGAGGATGTTCTCATTCCCTCGGAAGTCGTCCTCGGGGATATCTTTACCAGCCTGGTTGACGTACCCAGGACCCGTCCTTCTGCGGCGACATGTAAGGGCCCGCAAGTCCGACTCCTTGGTCGAGCCGGTCCACCTCCTCCACGCCAACCCTCAGTATGCCTATGTGGCATATCCTGACGGGCGAGAGGACACAGTCTCGATCCGAGACCTGGCGCCCGCAGGGGACGTAGCAACTCCTGTCGCTCCCATACCCCCTGTCACGAATCCCCTATCGCTTATTTCTCCCCCGGACGTGGCGCGGTCAGCACCGGGACCAGTGCATAACAGTTATACTCCCATGTACAGCTTGCCTGAGACTCGGAGATCGGCGCCACCACAGAAGGTACCGGGATCCCCTGCACCACCGCTTCACCAGGGTCAACCGGCCCGTGATTCCTCGAGGGGACAGCCAGACGCTGTTTTGGAGAGAACGCCACCGCAAGCACCTGCTCCGGTGTCACAACCAGTATTGAGGAGGTCTCAACGACGGTGCGGTCCTCCAGACCGTCTGGACTTGTAGATTTTTTTGTATATATGTAGTCTGTTTTCGCACCCCGCCGGCCTTTGTTTTCAAAGGAGGGGTGAATGTGGTGAACCATCGTTGGTTACCACTGTGGGGTTATTCTAATGTTGCTGTTGGGCTAGGGTGTTGACACTGTGGGGTTGTTATAATGTTGTTGTTGGGTTAGGGTGTTTACACTGTGGGATTAATATACCTGTGGTGGATGCTGTTATGGCACATCCCGGTCGGGCCCCGCCTCCTGGGGAGAGGTATAAGACCCTCTGCTCGGGCGGGACCCCTCCAGTTTGGAACGGTGTACTCGTGTTTAAATAGTTCCATTGTTAGACCATAAAAGCCTTCAATTACAGAAGCCTTGTGTCTCGTGCTCGATTGTCGCGCATCACCCTCCCACAGTGCAGCGCTCCCTCAGCACTGACCCTCCCACAGTGCGACGCTCCCTCAGCACTGACCCTCCCACAGTGCGGCCCTCCCTCAGCACTGACCCTCCCACAGTGCGGCGCTCCCTCAGCACTGACCCTCCCACAGTGCGGCGCTCCCTCAGCACTGACCCTCCCACAGTGCGGCGCTCCCTCAACACTGACCCTCCCACAGTGCGACGCTCCCTCAGCACTGACCCTCCCACAGTGCGACGCTCCCTCAGCACTGACCCTCCCACAGTGCGGCGCTCCCTCAGCACTGACCCTCCCACAGTGCGGCGCTCCCTCAGCACTGACCCTCCCACAGTGCGGCGCTCCCTCAACACTGACCCTCCCACAGTGCGACGCTCCCTCAGCACTGACCCTCCCACAGTGCAGCCCTCCCTCAGCACTGACCCATCCACAGTGCGGCCCTCCCTCAACACTGAACCTCCCACAGTGCGACGCTCCCTCAGCACTGACCCACCCACAGTGCGGCCCTCCCTCAGTACTGACCCACCCACAGTACGGCCCTCCCTCAACACTGACCCTCCCACAGTGCGACGCTCCCTCAGCACTGACCCACCCACAGTGCGGCCCTCCCTCAGCACTGACCCTCCCACAGTGCGACGCGCCCTCAGCACTGACCCTCCGACAGTGCGGCACTCCCTCAGCACTGACCCTCCCACAGTGCGGTGCTCGCTCAGCACTGACCTCCCACAGTGCGGCGCTCCCTCAGCACTGACCCTCCCACAGTGCGGCGCTCCCTCAGCACTGACCCTCCCACAGTGCAGCGCTCCCTCAGCACTGACCCTCACACAGTGCGGTGCTCCCTCAGCACCGACCCTCCCACAGTGCGGTGTTCCCTCAGCACTGACCCTCCCACAGTGCGGCGCTCCCTCAGCACTGACACTCCCACAGTGCGGCGCTCCCCCAGCACTGACCCTCCCGCAGTGCCGGGATTGGAATTCTACTCTGATCCTGTCTCTTGGCTTCCAAACACTTTTGTCCCCGTGCACCGTAGATTTGCCTGCTGAGCAGTCAGGCCTAGGAAATGCCTCAGGGTTCGCTGGCCTCGCCGAACTCCGCCAGCAGCCGTCGCGGCCTGATGACGTAATCCATCCTTCAGCATCAAGTGTGGCGGCAGTTCTCCGCCGGCTGACGGCAGGGGCGGGTGGGGGGCTAACAAATGGCGATAGGATGGCATCCTACCAGGCTGGCTCCCTCAGACCCTCTGAGGGGGCCGTGGTGGAGGGGTCAAAGTGCTTCTACACGACGGTCAGGCTTCTACTGAGGCCTACTTCTTCCTCCCCCTCCCTCCCAGCTCTATCTCCATGGAAACCACCTTCCTGCCACCACAAATGCCCTCAGGGGGACTGCCTCACCCTCCCCCCTCCTCTTCCACCCCCTCTCCCCCCCCCCCAACGCCACCATCGCGGTTAACAGCAGTTTGTTTTCAGAAAGTTGACCACAGATCTCGCAGATTGCCCGAGGAACCATTCACAGCTCTGCACACCAGCGCTCACGAGGGAAAGGGCCGAGAGCTGTTTTGATGTGCGTTGCTAAGCCCAGCTTGGCCAAACCTTTTACCGCTGACACCCTCCCCCCTCTCCCCGGGACTGTGCCCTCAATCACACCCCCAGTGTCTCTCTCTGTTTCCGGAGAAGGCTGAGAATTTATATCGAGCTCTCCCAGGTACAACAGGACGTGCGAACCAGCCCGTTCCTAACGTTAGGCCCCACATCAGGCACATCATTTATTCCCTATCTCTAACTGCCCCTCAATCATAGAATCCCTCCAGTGCAGAGGAGGCCATTCGGCCCATCGATTTGCACCAACCATAACCCCACCCAGGCCCTATACCCATAACCCCACATTTTTACTCTGCTAATCCCCCTGACACTAAGGGTCAATTTAGCACGGCCAATCCCCCTAAACCACACATCTTTGGACACTAAGGGGCAATTTAGCATGGCCAATCCCCCTAACCCATACATCTTTGGACACTAAGGGGCAATTTAGCACGGCCAATCCCTCTAACCTACACATCTTTGGACACTAAGGAGCAATTTAGCACGGCCAATCCCTCTAACCCATACATCTTTGGACACTAAGGGACAATTTAGTACAGCCAATCCGCCTAACCCGCACATCTTTGGACACTAAGGAGCAATTTAGCATGGCCAATCCACCTAATCCACACATCTTTGGACATTAAGGGACAATTTAGCATGGCCAATCTCCCTAACCTGCACATCTTTGGACACTAAGGGGAAATTTAGCATGGCCAATCCACCTAACCTGCACATCTTTGGACACTAAGGGGCAATTTAGCATGGCCAATCCACCTAACCCATACATCTTTGGACACTAAGGGGCAATTTAGCATAGCTAATCCACCTAACCCACACATCTTTGGACATTAAAGGACAATTTAGCATGGCCAATCTCCCTAACCTGCACATCTTTGGACACTAAGGGGCAATTTAGCATGGCCAATCCACATAACCTGCACATCTTTGGACACTAAGGGGCAATTTAGCACGGCCAATCCACCTAACCTGCACATCTTTGGACACTAAGGGGCAATTTAGCACGGCCAATCCACCTAACCCACATATCTTTGGAGTGTGGGAGGAAACCGGAGCACCCGGAGGAACCCCACGCAGACACGGGGAGAACATACAGACTCCGCACAGACAGTGACCCGAGCCGGGAATTGAACTCGGGTCCCTGGCACTGTGAGGCAGCAGCGCTAACCACTGTGCCACCGTGCCAACCAACAGTTTCATGGTCATCAGTAGATTCTTAATTCCAGATTTTTTTTATTGAATTCAAATTCCACCATCTGCCGTGGCGGGATTCGAACCCGGGTCTCCCAGAACATTAGCTGAGTTTGTGGATTAATAGTCTCGCGATAATACCACGAGGCCGTCCCCTCCCCGATGTTATGGTTCAGGTTCAAAACTCCAAGGTGTTTTCTGAAGCCCGCCTGAATCATACGTTTTGCACTTTGAATTTGGCTGGGATAAGCATGAGATGTTCCACTTCCGGTTTGATTCAAAAGACCCAGTCAGGAGCTTTTATCAAACAAGGTTTATTTTAGAATATAGTTAACATGTATAGTAAGAAAATTAGCAAAACTTTTATCAATTACAGACAAGAAACAAAATAACCACTATAATGTATAACCCTTAATGAATATCTCTAATGATGTTCCAATTAAAACCACAATCCAATAAACAAAACCCCTTAAACAGGTTTAATGCAGCAAAGTCACATGATAATGGGACTGATTCCCTGTTATCTGCCCACTGTATATTTTCCTCCTCCCAACAATGACATCACTTCCATCGGTGAACAGGAATTAAAAAAAGACTCTTAAAGGTACACTCACATCACGCTATCGGTGATCTGATTTATTATTGTCACATGTATTGGGATCCAGTGAAAAGTATTGTTTCTTGCGCGCTATAGAGACAACGCATGCCATTCATAGAGTACATAGATTTGATTTATTATTGTCACATGTATTGGGATACAGTGAAAAGTATTGTTTCTTGCGCACTATACAAAGCATACCATTCATAGAGTACATAGATTTGATTTATTGTTGTCACATGTATTGGGATGCAGTGAAAAGTATTGTTTCTTGCGCACTATACAAAGCATACCATTCATAGAGTACATAGATTTGATTTATTGTTGTCACATGTATTGGGATGCAGTGAAAAGTATTGTTTCTTGCGCACTATACAAAGCATACCATTCATAGAGTACATAGATTTGATTTATTGTTGTCACATGTATTGGGATGCAGTGAAAAGTATTGTTTCTTGCGCACTATACAACGCATGCCATTCATAGAGTACATAGATTTGATTTATTATTGTCACATGTATTGGGATACAGTGAAAAGTATTGTTTCTTGCGCACTATACAAAGCATACCATTCATAGAGTACATAGATTTGATTTATTGTTGTCACATGTATTGGGATACAGTGAAAAGTATTGTTTCTTGCGCGCTATACAGACAAAGCATACCATTCATAGAGTACATAGATTTGATTTATGATTGTCACATGTACTGGGAGACAGTGAAAAGTATTGTGTCTTGCGCGCTATACAAAGCATACCGTTCATAGAGAAGGAAAGGGGAGAGTGCAGAATGTAGTGTTACAGTCACAGCTAGGGTGTAGAGAAAGATCAACTTAATGCGAGGTAGGTCCATTCAAAAGTCTGACAGCAGCAGGGAAGAAGCTGTTCTTGAGTCGGTCGGTACGTGACCTCAGACTTTTGTATCTTTTTCCCGATGGAAGAAGGTGGAAGGGAGAATGTCCGGGGTGCGTGGGGGGTCCTTGATTATTTTTGGCTGCTTTTCCCGAGGCAGCGGGAAGTGTAGACAGAGTCAATGGATGGGAGGCTGGTTTGGGTGATGGACTGGGCTACATTCATGACCTTTTTTAGTATATGGAATCCGCCTGGATCATAAGTTTTGCATTTTAAATTTGGCTAGTATAAGAATGAGATGTTTCACCTCAGGTTTGATTCAAATGACTCAGTCGGGAGCTTTTAACAAACATGGTTTATTTAAGAATATAGTTAACATGTACAGTAAGAAAATTAGCAAGAACTTTTATCAATTACAGACAAGAAACAAAACAACCACTGTAATGTATCCCCTTAATAAATAATATGTTCCAATCAAATCAATCCCATGGACAAGGGACCCTTTTCACAGGTTTAATGCAGCAAAGACTACTGCTCACGTGATACTGGACTTGGGTCCTTTGGATGACTGCTGCGGATCGCCTGACACTCAGAACAGTTTGAAGTCAGTGTTCCGATGCGGAGGTTAATCCCCTTTTGAGAAGCCACACCAAATCCCCTCAAAGAGGAATCCCTCGCTTCATAATCTGTTAAAAGTGTTTGGGACGGTGTGAACTGTTCTTCATTCACGTTTAGAAGTTCATTAACAGAAATAACCGACACTCGCTTTAAGTGAATAATTAACCAGTTATTTATTTATCCAACCGGGAACTTTATCTGAACAAGTAACATAGCGATTAAAGTAAGATACTCCTGGAATGCTGTTCAAATAAATACAAGGATCATTCATTACCAAAAAAAAATAACAGAAATTTAGCCACTCTCAAAAAAAGATACACAACCAGGTTTTGTGGCTTTGGAAAACCTTTGGAGTTCTTCTATTGATTCCGATATCTGTAAACTCTTTCAGATTTGATACCCATCGTTAGATAGATGGAGAATTCTCTTAAGAGATATTCTAAGCTGACAGGGAGCTGCTCTTGCCCTCTCTAGATGTTGAGAGGTGGCAGCTTTTCAGTTTGATTGCAGGCAGGCAGTTGAGATCCTCTTTATAACTGTGATGATCTAATCAACATTCCTAGAACGTTGCTGTTAGGGAGGGAGTCCCAGGATTGTTATTGGACATCAGTCAGTCCCCGCGTGTGGGGTAGGGACACCCACAGTGCTGTTAGGGAGGGAGTTCTAGGATTGTTATTGGACATCAGTCAGTCCCCGTGTGGGGTAGGTACACCCACAGCGCTGTTAGGGAGGGAGTTCCAGGATTGTTATTGGACATCAGTCAGTCCCCGTGTGGGGTAGGTACACCCACAGTGCTGTTAGGGAGGGAGTTCCAGGATTGTTATTGGACATCAGTCAGTCCCCGTGTGGGGTAGGTACACCCACAGCGCTGTTAGGGAGGGAGTTCCAGGATTGTTATTGGACATCAGTCAGTGCCCGTGTGTGGGGTAGGTACACCCACAGTGCTGATAGGGAGGGAGTTCCGGGATTGTTATTGGACATCAGTCAGTCCCCGTGTGTGGGGTAGGTACACCCACAGTGCTGTTAGGGAGGGAGTTCCAGGATTGTCATTGGACATCAGTCAGTCCCGATGGGCTGAATGGCCTCCAAAGTGAATACCTGTCAGGAGGTTTAGAATCCATGAATTTCAGTTTGCTGAGGGAGTCGGGGGAAATCACACGGAATAACCCTGTTATTTTTGCCCTCTTTTTTGGGATCTTACTATGCAGCCAGTGGTCAAATCCCAAGGGGGCCCCTTGCTGAACAAGGGCTGAGCAACTGTGTGAGGCAGCACTGAGGTGGCAGTGAGGGGGTTAACAGCAACAGCAGCGGTGGTTCGGGGAAGTGTCAGCATAAGAGGGCAAAGGAGCTGTCAAAATGAACACCAACAACCCTCAAGAGAGAGACACACACAGTCAGAGCGACAGAGAGACTGAGAGAGAGAGACACACACACACAGTCAGAGCGACAGAGAGACTGAGAGAGACACACACACACAGTCAGAGCGACAGAGAGACTGAGAGAGGGAGACACACACACACACAGTCAGAGCGACAGAGAGACTGAGAGAGAGAGAGACAGAGAGAGAGAGACAGAGAGACAGACAGAGAGAGACAGAGAGAGAGAGAGACAGAGAGACAGACAGAGAGAGACAGGGAGAGAGAGGCAGGGAGAGAGAGAGAGGGAGAGACAGAGAGAGAGAGAGACAGAGAGAGTGAGAGACACAGAGAGAGAGAGACAGAGAGAGTGAGAGACAGAGAGAGAGAGAGAAACAGAGAGAGAGAGAGACAGAGAGAGAGAGAGACAGAGAGAGTGAGAGACAGAGAGAGAGAGAGACAGAGAGAGAGAGAGACAGAGAGAGTGAGAGACAGAGAGAGAGAGAGACAGAGAGAGAGAGACAGACAGCGAGAGAGACAGAGAGAGAGAGACAGAGAGAGAGAGAGACAGAGAGAGAGAGACAGCGAGAGAGAGACAGAGACAGAGAGAGAGAGAGACAGAGAAACATCCAGGAAAGTGTATTCTGATCCTCCGTCAGTCCTGAAAGAACAATCTTCATTACTGCCAGACAGTGAGTTTAACCCACTCGAGACAATACTGCTCCCCCTCAGAGCAACAGGGACTCTGTGTGTGTGTGAGTGTGAGTGTGTGTTTGAGTGTGTGTTTGTGAGTGTGTGTGAGTGAGCGCGTGTGTGTGAGCGAGTGTGTTTGTGTGTGTGTGTATGAGTGAGTGTGTTTGAGTGAGTGTGAGTGAGTGTGTGTGAGTGTGTGTGTGTGAGCGAGTGTGCTTGTGTGTGTGTGAGTGAGTGTGTTTGAGTGAGTGTGAGTGAGTGTGTGTGAATGTGTGTGTTTGTGTGTGTGAGTGTGTGTTGTGTGTGTGTGTTTGTGTGTGTGGGAGTGTTTGTGTGAGTGTGTGTGAGTGAGTGTGTGCGTGTGTTTGTGTGTGTGTGAGTGAGTGTGTGTGAGTGAGTGTGTGTTTGTGTTTTTGTGTGTGTGCGCGTGTGTGAGAGTGTGAGCGTGAATGTGTGTGAGTGAGTGAATGAGTGAGTGTGTGAGTCTGTGTGAGTGAGTGAGTGTGTGTGAGTGTGCGTGTGTGAGTGAGTGTGAGTGTGTGTGTGAGTGAGTGAGTGTGTGTGTTTGTGTGTGTGTGTGAGTGAGTGTGTGTGTGTGAGCGTGTGTGTGTTTGCTTGTGAGTGTGTGAGTGTGTGTGTGTGTGTGACTGAGTGAGTGTGTCTGTGTGCATGTGTGTGAGGGTGCGTGTGAGTGAATGAGTGAGTGAATGAGTGAATGAGAGAGTGAGTGTGTGTGTGTGTGTCTGTGTGAGTGTATGGGTGTGAGTGTGTGTGTGAGTGTGTGTGTGTGTGTGTGAATGTGTCCGTGTGTGTGCGTGCGCGTGAGTGAGTGTGTGGGTGTGAGTGAATGAGTGAAGGAGTGTGTGTGAGTGTGTGTGTGGGTGTGTGAGTGTGTCTATGAGTGTGAGTGACTGAGTGAGAGTGTATGAGTGTGTGTGAGTGTGTGTGTGAGTGTGTGAGTGTGAGTGTGTCTATGAGTGAGTGAGTGACTGAGTGAGAGTGTATGAGTGTGTGTGTGTGTGCGCGCACGTGTGTTAATGTGTCCATGTGTGTGAGTGTGTGTGTGTGAGTGTGTGGGAATGTGTGTGTGTAAGTGAGTGTGTGTGTGTGTGTGTGAGTGAGTGTGTGTGTGAGTGTGTGTGAATGTGTGAGTGAGTGACTGTGTGTGTGAGTGTGTGTGTGAGTGTGTGTGTGAGTGTGTGTGTGAA
>NW_027591170.1:42500-47500 GCF_964213995.1 Mustelus asterias | reverse complement strand
TGAGTGTGTGTGAGAGAGAGAGAGAATGTGTGAGAGAGAGAGAGAATGTGTGCGTGAGAGTGTGTGTGTGAGAGAGAGTGTGTGAGACAGAGAGTGTGTGTGTGAGAGAGAGTGTGTGTGTGTGCGAGAGAGAGAGAGCGTGTGAGAGAGAGAGTGTGTGTGAGAGAGTGTGTGACAGAGAGTGTGTCAGAGAGAGGATGTGTGTGTGCGAGAGAAAGAGTGTATGTGAGAGAGAGAGTGTGTGTGTGAGTGAGAGAGTGTGTGTTTGTGTGTGTGTGAGTGAGAGAGAGTGTGTAAGAGAGAGTGTGTTTGTGTGAGAGAGAGTGTGTGTTTTTGAGAGAGAGTGTGTGTGTGAGAGAGAGTGTGTGTGAGAGAGAGAGTGTGTGTGAGAGAATGTGTGCGTGAGAGTATTTGTGTGAGAGAGAGTGTGTGAGAGAGAGAGTGTGTGAGAGAGTGTGTGAGAGAGAGAGTGTGTGTGAGAGAGTGTGTGAGAGAGAGTATGTGAGAGAGAGAGTATGTGTGAGAGAGAGATAGAGTGTGTGAGAGAGAGAGAGTGTGTGCGAGAGAGTGTGTGACAGAGAGTGTGTCAGAGAGAGAGTGTGTGTGTGTGTGAGATAGAGAGTGTGTGAGAGAGAGGGAGAGAGTATGTGTGAGAGAGAGAGTGTGTGAGAGAAACTGTGTGTGAGAGTGAGAGAGTGTGTGAGAATGAATGTGTGTGAGAGTATGTGATAGAGACAGGGTGAGAGAGAGAGTGTGTGTGAGAGAATGTGTGTGTGTGAGAGGGAGTGTGTGTGTGAGAGAGGATGTGTGTGTGCGAGAGAAAGAGTGTATGTGAGAGAGAGTGTGTGTGTGTGTGTGAGTGAGAGAGTGTGTGTTTGTGTGTGTGTGAGTGAGAGAGAGTGTGTAAGAGAGAGTGTGTTTGTGTGAGAGAGAGTGTGTGTTTTTGAGAGAGAGTGTGTGTGTGAGAGAGAGAGAGAATGTGTGGTGAGAGTGTTTGTGTGAGAGAGAGTGTGTGAGAGAGAGAGTGTGTGTGTGAGAGAGTGTGTGAGAGAGAGTATGTGAGAGAGAGAGAGAGTATGTGTGAGAGAGAGATAGAGTGTGTGAGAGAGTATGTGTGTGAGAGAGAGAGAGTGTGAGAGAGAGAATGTGTGTGAGAGAGAGTGTGTGAGAGAGAGAGTGTGTGAGAGAGAGAGTGTGTGAAAGAGAGTGTGAGAGAGAGAGAGTGTGTGAGAGAGAGTGTGTGTGAGAGAGAGTGTGAGAGAGAGAGAGAGTGTGTGAGAGAGAGTGTGAGAGAGAGAATGTGTGCGAGAGAGAGTGTGTGAGAGAGAGAGTGTGTGAGAGAGAGAGTGTGAGAGAGAGCGAGAGTGTGTGTGAGAGAGAATGTGTGAGAGAGAGTGTGTGTGAGAGAAAGGTATTTGACCCATTGGGATTGTGTACAGTGGGAGTGAATGGGAAGGGGTTTGGGATTGGGATTTGTACAATGGGAGTGAATGGGAAGGGTTTGGGATTGGGATTGTGTACAGTGGGAGTGAATGGGAAGGGGTTTGGGATTGGGATTGTGTACAGTGGGAATGAACGGGAAGTGGGTTTGATCCATTGGGATTGTGTGCAATGGGAGTGAATGGGAAGTGGGTTTGATCCATTGGGATTGTGTGCAATGGGAGTGAATGGGAAGTGGGTTTGATCCATTGGGATTGTGTGCAATGGGAGTGAATGGGAAGTGGTTTGGGATTGGGGTTGTGTACAATGGGAGTGAATGGGAAGGGGTTTGGGATTGGGATTGTGTACAATGGGAGTGAATGGGAAGTGGTTTGGGATTGGGATTGTGTACAATGGGAGTGAATGGGAAGGGGTTTGGGCTTGGGATTGTGTACAATGGGAGTGAATGGGAAGGGTTTTGGGTCCATTGGGATTGTGTACAGTTGTAGTGAATGGGAAGGGGTTTGGGATTGGGATTGTGTACAATGGGAGTGAATGGGAAGGGGTTTGGGATTGGGATTGTGTACAATTGGAGTGAATGGGAAGGGGTTTGGGATTGGGATTGTGCACAGTGGGAGTGAATGGGAAGGGGTTTGGATCCATTGGGATTGTGTACAGTGGGAGTGAATGGGAAGGGCTTTGGGTCCATTGGGATTGTGTACAGTGGGAGTGAACGGGAAGGGGTTTGGGATTGGGATTGTGTACAGTGGGAGTGAATGGGGAGGGGTTTGGGATTGGGATTGTGTACAATGGGAGTGAATGGGAAGGGGTTTGGGATTGGGATTGTGTACAATGGGAGTGAACGGGAAGGGGTTTCGGATTGGGATTGTGTACAATGGGAGTGAATGGGAAGGTGTTTGGGATTGGGATTGTGTACAATGGGAGTGAACGGGAAGGGATTTGGGATTGTGATTGTGTACAATGGGAGTGAACGGGAAGGGGTTTGGGTCCATTGGGATTGTGTACAATGGGAGTGAATGGGAAGGGGTTTGGATCCATTGGGATTGTGTACAGTGGGAGTGAATGGGAAGGGGTTTGGATCCATTGGGATTGTGTACAGTGGGAGTGAATGGGAAGAGGTTTGGATCCATTGGTATTGTGTACAGTGGGAGTGAATGGGAAGTGGTTTGGGATTGGGTTGTGTCAATTGGAGTGAACGGGAAGGGGTTTGGATCCATTGGGATTGTGTACAATGGGAGTGAATGGGAAGGGGTTTGGGTCCATTGGGATTGTGTACAATGGGAGTGAATGGGAAGGGGTTTGGGTCCATTGGGATTGTGTACAGTGGGAGTGAACGGGAAGGGGTTTGGGATTGGGTTTGTGTACAATGGGAGTGAATGGGAAGCGGTTTGGGATTGGGATTGTGTACAACGGGAGTGAATGGGAAGTGTTTTGGGATTGGGATTGTGTACAATGGGAGTGAATGGAAAGCGGCTTGGGATTGGGATTGTGTACAATGGGAGTGAATGGGAAGTGGTTTGGGATTGGGATTGTGTACAATGGGAGTGAATGGGAAGGTGTTTGGGATTGGGATTGTGTACAGTGGGAGTGAATGGGAAGGGGTTTGGGATTGGGATTGTGTACAATGGGAGTGAATGGGAAGGTGTTTGGGATTGGGATTGTGTACAATGGGAGTGAATGGGAAGTGGTTTGGTATTGGGATTGTGTACAATGGGAGTGAATGGGAAGGTGTTTGGGATTGGGATTGTGTACAATGGGAGTGAATGGGAAGGGGTTTGGGATTGGGATTGTGTACAATGGGAGTGAATGGGAAGGGGTTTGGGATTGGGATTGTGTACAATGGGAGTGAATGGGAAGGGGTTTGGGATTGGGATTGTGTACAATGGGAGTGAATGGGAAGGGGTTTGGGATTGGGATTGTGTACAATGGGAGTGAATGGGAAGTGGTTTGGGATTGGGATTGTGTACAATGGGAGTGAATGGGAAGTGGTTTGGGATTGGGATTGTGTACAATGGGAGTGAATGGGAAGGGGTTTGGGATTGGGATTGTGTACAATGGGAGTGAATGGGAAGTGGTTTGGGATTGGGGTTGTGTACAATGGGAGTGAATGGGAAGGGGTTTGGGATTGGGATTGTGTACAATGGGAGTGAATGGGAAGTGGTTTGGGATTGGGATTGTGTACAATGGGAGTGAATGGGAAGGTGTTTGGGATTGGGATTGTGTACAGTGGGAGTGAATGGGAAGGGGTTTGGGATTGGGATTGTGTACAGTGGGAATGAACGGGAAGTGGGTTTGATCCATTGGGATTGTGTGCAATGGGAGTGAATGGGAAGTGGGTTTGATCCATTGGGATTGTGTGCAATGGGAGTGAATGGGAAGTGGGTTTGATCCATTGGGATTGTGTGCAATGGGAGTGAATGGGAAGTGGTTTGGGATTGGGGTTGTGTACAATGGGAGTGAATGGGAAGGGGTTTGGGATTGGGATTGTGTACAATGGGAGTGAATGGGAAGTGGTTTGGGATTGGGATTGTGTACAATGGGAGTGAATGGGAAGGTGTTTGGGATTGGGATTGTGTACAGTGGGAGTGAATGGGAAGGGGTTTGGGATTGGGATTGTGTACAGTGGGAATGAACGGGAAGTGGGTTTGATCCATTGGGATTGTGTGCAATGGGAGTGAATGGGAAGTGGGTTTGATCCATTGGGATTGTGTGCAATGGGAGTGAATGGGAAGTGGGTTTGATCCATTGGGATTGTGTGCAATGGGAGTGAACGGGAAGAGGGTTTGATCCATTGGGATTGTGTGCAATGGGAGTGAATGGGAAGTGGGTTTGATCCATTGGGATTGTGTGCAATGGGAGTGAATGGGAAGTGGGTTTGATCCATTGGGATTGTGTGCAATGGGAGTGAATGGGAAGAGGGTTTGGGATTGGGATTGTGTGCAATGGGAGTGAATGGGAAGAGGGTTTGATCCATTGGGATTGTGTGCAATGGGAGTGAATGGGAAGTGGGTTTGATCCATTGGGATTGTGTGCAATGGGAGTGAATGGGAAGAGGGTTTGGGATTGGGATTGTGTACAGTGGGAATGAACGGGAAGTGGGTTTGATCCATTGGGATTGTGTGCAATGGGAGTGAATGGGAAGTGCGTTTGATCCATTGGGATTGTGTGCAATGGGAGTGAATGGGAAGTGGGTTTGATCCATTGGGATTGTGTGCAATGGGAGTGAATGGGAAGAGGGTTTGGGATTGGGATTGTGTACAGTGGGAATGAACGGGAAGTGGGTTTGATCCATTGGGATTGTGTGCAATGGGAGTGAATGGGAAGAGGGTTTGATCCGTTGGGATTGTGTAGAGTGCGGGTGAACGGGAAGAGGGTTTGATCCGTTGGGATTGTGTAGAGTGCGGGTGAACGGGAAGAGGGTTGGATCTGTTGTGATTGGATGTGGAGTTCTTTGGCAGTTTGGTGGAGTTTCGGAATGCTGTTCCAGTGTGCGCTCCAGCTGTTCCTGATGTTTGATGAGGTTCTGATGAACATGTTGTTTTGGGATTGTTGGAAGTCAG